>NC_056748.1:716606437-716664942 GCF_019279795.1 Protopterus annectens
TTGATGGTGGCCAATACATGTTTCCGCAAGAGACTGTCACATACAAGTGACCAACATGCAATTCTGGTGGATTTCCTTCTAGAAGAGAAAGGGCAGTGCAGTAGAATTGCTGATTGCAAGGTCATCCTTAGTGAGATGGTCTGTCCACAGCATAAACTACTAGTGGCCACAGCTGCAAGCATGTACTAGATGAAAAATTTGCAGGTTAACTAGAGAGAGTGTGCACATGTTCAAGTAAGCACTGTGTGGGCTGTAGCACCTTTGGACAAAGATGATATATAGGTGGAGTTTAAGTATGGCAGTCTCTCAATAGCATATGTGAGGACTATAGAACAGAACAAATATTTCATTCCATGGCTTCGCTGCGTAAGGTGCAGAAGGAAAGCTGAGGGTGGAATGCAGAAACCCAGAAAGTCATCAGAAGTGTAGGAAAATTTGGAGAAAAGACTGACCCAGGCTAAGAAGTAATACTTGTTGCCTAACTGATGCTGACAGCAGTTGCCTTAGTGAATAACAGGGCATCAGGGGGCACTGTACCAGCTACTGGAAAGTGACTGTAGATGAGAGATGCACTCATCAGGTTGCAAGGCAAAGAGAAAAATAAAGAAGCAGCAACCTGCACACCAGTCCACAGGATATCCAGAGCAGATAAAAGTAGTAGTCCCAGCAGCTTCTGATTGAGAAGAACCCCCAAAAAAGCTGTGTACTTCCCCAGACACTGCCTATAGTGAAAGAGGAGGAGTTAGACCTTGGAAAGTAGTAAATAGCGCAAAGGAAGATTGTCAGGGAAAGCAGGTTCAGATGAAGTCGCAACAGGCATGAAAAATATGTTGGGTGAGTTGTGGGTAAAATGCCTCCTTGAGGATACTCAAAGCAGTATGGAGAGAGGCTTATCCCAGATGACTGGACAGTAAGCATTATTGGTGCTAGTGTACAAGAACAAATGTGACGTCCACAATGGTAGGTAGTATAGAGGTATAAAACTCCTGTCACACTGCATGAAAATTCTAGAGGGTAATTCATAAAACTAATACGCAGAGTAGTAGAAAAGATGAATTTGTATTCATATCAGGATGCAGCACAGCTAGTCCCCAGATGGTTGAGAAGAAGCTTATACGTTTGCAGAGAAACCAACTTGTGACAGAGCCAAACTGAGCATTCTAAGTAGGAGAAGGCATATGACAAGGTTCCAAGACAGATTCAGGCAGTCTTACGACTGTTCGAAGTCCCAGAAACATTGGTACAGTCATTGCAGGCTTTGCACATGGACCAAGTGAGTAGTGTGAACAATGTTCAGACTGAGGAATTCCCAGTGGAAGTGGTGTGCATCAGGGTTAAGCTCCTTGAAGCCACAGCTTTTTATACTGGTGATCCATTGCATTAGCAAACAGTTCAGAGGGAGCAGATCAACAAAGCTGCTGTATGCAGACAATTTGGCATTACAGGCAGACTCTGAGTAAGAAGTTCAGCAAAGAAAATGGGAATGCAGTGCAAAGGCACCGAGTGCAGATAACACAGTTGTAATGACAGCAAATTAGGAAAATTAAGATGTTGAGCACTGAGAGGGGAAAATAGTATAACAAGTTAACAGCAATTACCTGGGATTGATTCTAGCTTTGACCTCATTCAGACTTTCCTTCTCTGAGGGCTGCGGACAACTGGCACAGATTTGGAGACTGTGTACGACAGAAGGCCAAAGAAGCTAAAGTGTGTAGAGATACCTGGGTAGTGAAGGTAGAGCATTTGAAGCCAGAGGTGATGGAGGTTAAAGTACCTGAGAGGATGTACACTGGGGGACAGAGAAAGAAATGGGAAAATCGAAGCAGAAGTCCATGTAGCTGCAGTTGCAGCAAAGGTCAAAGGAAACAAATGACAGTGGTTCAGGCAGATGTACAGCATACCCGAAGATGATCTGAAGGTGATTTGGGACAGACCAGCAGTTGGTAAGACGAAACAAGGGTGTCCCATCAAAAAGATGGATTGTGTTAGACCTGCGACAGCAGGGTATAAAGGTCAGAGTGACATTGAATCAAGAGAATAGATTTGAGGCAATACCCACACCCAATCCCAGGCATGAGGATAAAAGGACATTTCTTGTTTTCAACATATGAAGTGTGAAAAGCGTGAGAGAGAAAGATTGCATAGTTTCCTTGGATATTAACTGAGCTTTCCTGTGACTTTCGCTAGTTAAAATCAAGTCCTTTCAACACGTACCATGCAATAATTTTATATCCACTTTAACTGCCATATGCTATGGTATCTGAGAGCGCAGTAAACCAAGTGACTCATAGTGCAGCACCCCACCCCATGTTGCACTTTAGGTGCCTGTGTGCTTCTAATAACCTAGTTTATACATAGAACCAACCCCTTTTGCCTCTTAGGGCATTAAATACGTGTTCTGCATGCTGAGCCTTTGATGCGGGGAAACTTTTCAGACTGCATTGCTGCTCTAAAATTGCTGTGGTGTTACCAGAAGTGTTAAGCAGGAAGTCTCTGGCATTTGAGTGTTAAATGAATACGTGGGTGCTCAACTTCATAGTCGAGACATTCTGTGGCAAAGTCATTTTGACAAGGTACTTGCATCAAGTGACAGTATGGATAATCAGAAATTCTAGACAGTGCTTCCTTATCAGGAGGAGTTCTGCGAATTATAGTCTGAAAACTAATCAATTGTAGACTTGTTGGTCAGATGTGGCTTGTTCCTTTAACATGCAAAAGCATATTGGCATGTTTACTCTGGGCCACATCATTACCTTTATAGTTTACCTTACAATTAAGGGTATCTTGCATTTAAGTTCACCAAAGTAACATTAAACTAGACGTTGGGGCAAATGAAACCAGACTAATCTCAGTAGTGCATGTATCATAAATTTCATGGGAAAGCTTGGATGTGGTAGACCATCTGCTTTGGTAAACATGAGGCTGCTTAGTGTTAACTACTGGATTTCAAGTCCTTCATGCTGTGGAAGGGAGTCTGTATTGTGTGCATTTGCAGGAGCTGATACAGAAAGGCATGGTAATGGCTGTGTCTTTGTCCGGTGGACAGGTATTTGCATATTTCCTGTTTTAATAAGTCACGTCCGGGATTGATGAGGTCATCCAAGTCTGCAGCTACCCAAGAGGATTTGGAGGGGGGTTGTAACCAGTATGAAGCTGCTTGTAGACAGAATCTCCATTTTTGAGAATTGTAGGTTACTTTGTTAATCCAAGGGAAGTGGACTGCACTGATGTCTTGCCACCCAGATTTTTTAGATGCTGTTTGTATTGTAGGCATTTTATACTGTAGTGCATCTCTTGAGTAAAATAACTTGACCAAGATGGGGAAACTGTAGTCTCACAAGTCTGTAAGTAAAGGAAAGGATATAAAATTTAATATTTTTCATATAAATGGAAGGTTCTTCAGAAAATAACTGCACACAATTAAAATACTAATAGTTTGCATGTAGTAAGTTGTGGTCAAATTAAATGGCTCAGTATTTTGTTGACCGGGAAAGTCCACTGGGCTTGAGACCCATTTTCAGTGGAGACCTGGGGAGAAAAGCTCTGTTACATGAAAATCATTACATGAATTTGTAAGGAAACAATTACTTGTAAAACAAGTCAAATAATACAGAAAACTATCTAAAAAGCACGTATGTTGTAAAAAGGCACACTACAGTAACAAATTGGCATGTAGGAAAATTATACATTTAGAAATATTTGACAATACAGGTCAGTTTTTTTGGGGGGGGTGGGAAAGGTAAGTAGTGGGAAGGTAGAATTAGAGAGTTAAACTTAAAGGTACGATAGATGTAGTTAGAATCTTGTAGCTCGGTGGTGGGAATATGTAGATTATAGGCAGCATGTATTTAATGGTAGTATTAGACGTAGAAAGTGACAGGGAAGAGAAATGTGTTAAGATAGTTGTATAGATGTGTGGCCTAGAATACTAAAGGTTAGCGATGGATTTGAGACAACACTGTTACACCTTAACAGGATAAAAATGGACATCTTATCCTTTTAAAAGTCAATTTAAACCAGGGATTGACTTATAAAGTTGCTTGTTTCCAACAATCTGCATAGTCCAGCACAATGAATAAAGAAACCAAGTGCCAACTTTTTCGCTTTAAAATATGAAACCCACATTGGTCATCGCAACTAAACACTAGCTCTGTGTTTGAAAGTTTTTTTTTTTTCCCCATACTGTACTGAAATTGCATTGAGAATACCATTATCTTAGCTGAGATATGAATTGCTCGTGCTTGGGGTTCATAACCCCACCACCCAAATTGCAAACTGAATTTTTCTCTGTTTTGGTAAAGTGGCTGCACTCCTCTTAAACCTCCTCTCCTTTTAGGGCTACCTAGATGGGGTAGTGGGGTCACCACCCCTTATTACGAATGTAGTTGATGGGAAGAATAAGTTGCTATATGTAGATAAATCATTTTTCTTTTGTGGATGTAGTTTACAAGTCACAGACGCTTGTCCAGGGATGTACTGCTGTCTAAGTCTGCAAGAGGGCTGAAAACGAAGTGGATTGGGACTAATTACATCTGGCTAGCTGTTCTAGAACAGTAGCCATTCCAAGAGCTGTAGACGTGTGCACGGGGGGGGCACATCAGCTGCAGATGTGCATGGGGGGGGTGCCAGCTGCAGATGTGCATGGGGGGGTGCCAGCTGCAGATGTGCACCTGGGGGGGGCTCACCAGCTGCGAATGTGCACCTGGGGGGGCTCACCAGCTGCGAATGTGCACCTGGGGGGGGGGCTCGCCAGCTGCGGATGTGCACCTGGGGGGGTAGGCCCATCACACTGATTCAAAAGTGCTGCTTGATGAGTATTTACTGTGCTGGTGATACTGCCTCTTTAAGGCCATCCTTGACAAAAATGTAATCCCGTTACAACTAAGGGACTGTAAACAGAGTGCTAGAGGATTGCAGTGAAAAAAACTGAGTAGGAAAGTAACAAAAGGATACTTTCATGACAAAAAGCTGTCTGAGATTATTAATGCCAAGTAAACTGTATTTAGTGTCCTGCATCTTTAGAAAGTGGAGACTTTAGATTTTATAGTTTTGTGGCCGTATGTTCATGGAGGGGTTGATTATTGGAGACTTACAAGCTATGTAACTTTTCTCTCCTTTTTAGGTCCCACTGCACTCTTGGCCCATGGCATAGGTTATGGAAGCAAAGTCACCACTCATCCTTTGATGAAGGACAAAATGATGGTTGGAGGTAAGTAGTGAGAGGAAAGTAATGATCTGATCACACAGCAACTTTAGTTCTTTTAATTTGCATTACTTTTTCTTTACACAGAAATTTTTGGAAGAGATTCCTCTACCAGTATTGTTTTTTCATTTATCTGGACTTGCCAGCAAAAGTTGGTATTTATCTTTATTTTCCATCAGTTAATGCCACTTGAGGCATTGTATTTATACGAGGGTCTGTTTTTTATAAACTTTTGAATGAGTTTGATATTGAGGTGTAGATTAGGTAACAACTGCATTTATACTTTTATTGCAGCTAGCAATATTAAATGTTTGCATACTATTTATGATCATAGGTACTAGGCTATTGGCCCTAGGGCCTATATAAGCCTAGCCAAAAAGGTACCGTGGCTTTCGCCACCCAAGAAAATTGTTTTCCTGTGCCCCTGTTGAGCAGAGACACAGAAGTGATCCCCAGGGTGAATTTCCTATTTCCTATCCAATTTATCAAGATTTTTCTTGGAGTGCTAATGAGGCGCTTTGATATATAGGTAGTTTGTTCCAGAGTATTGAAATCTCTGAGACAGGAATCTATTCCTCCAGCATGTTCTTTGTATTGTGGTGAGAAGGTTTAGGTCCCTAGAGTGTGTAGCTCTGAGGGATTGGGATTTCTTTAAGTGGAGCATGTCCAACAGCTCTGGGTTTGACATGGCTTTGTATGTTAGACAGAGGTTGCCTTTGAGTAGGCAGTATGTGATGGAGTAAAGCTGGAGTGTTTGGAGATGGTCTGTGTAGGGCATCTGGTAATCCTCTTTGAGGTATGTCTGCGGCCTTTCTAGCTGTAGATGTCTTGTGAGGTATATACCAAAAGGGGCACTGTGTGAGTGACAAGTAGAGGGGAACAATGACCTTTTTCTTTTTTTTTTCCTGCTTTCATAATTCTCTAAATGTCACCAAACATCAGACTGGTAGTACTTGGCGAATCTTGCACCTGGATGAGCAAAATGCTTCTGGCCATACGAGTGTAGCTTGAGTGGGTAGTTACTGTCATGACTTGCATTTTGTAACTTGTTGAGAAATGAACTTCAGTGAGGATGAATCTTGATTTTTGTCAGAATGCCTAGGATGCATCCATAAAACTGATGTACAAACTTCCTGAGCTCCATTGGAGATGTCGTTCCCTTTTGTGCGTATCCTTTACTTTACCTAATGCCATATCCATATCTTGCTGCTTCTCCATGAAGTAGTATTAGTAGGTGGGTATGTTCAACGTGGTAATTTGTTACGACATGTTTTGGCAAGTAGAGCAAAGTTTTGCTGTTTTGTCTTTTTGTTATACTTATAAATTAGTGTCTCATCTTCACCACATAGAGCAATTGGGTAGATACATTCCATCAATAGTTTATATTCTGTGCATTTTTTTTTCCTTCAAATAAAAAAAAAAAAATCTTGCTTGAATACATTAAAAGAAAAATAGGACATGTGGGAAAAGTCAGAAGGGAAACTTGGGTGAAGGTAAAGAACATGGGAAATAAAGAAAAACATTTAGGTATGGCTGAAAACCAGAAGGAATACATTTTTAAAAGCAAGAGGAAAATTCAGATTTGATCCTCTTTTTGGTTGTAAGATGACCAAGGCTCCCAGTGTTGTGGAGAATTCCTCTCAAAAATGAAATCTGTTTACTCTAAGGGCAGCCTAAGACTGTTATTGAAGCACGTGTCTGAAACTGTTTTATCTTTAAGGGACTTCCAGTTAAATTTAGCTGGAAATGCTGTCCTCTCTAGTACTTTCTCGGGGAATCTCCAGAACAGGGATTTTTATAGTTTTCTACAAGTCATCAGCTGCCATTATTCCTAATGAAACCTTGCCTGTGATGTCTTTACGTGGCATTTTGTAGTCTGTTATTTCCATGTGGTACTTGGTGTGGCTAGTGTCAACTCCATCCACAGTTCCTTATTGATTGTACCACATATCAATATAGGCCTTCCTGAAGGTGCTACTTGGGTACTTTTGCAGGTCCCCTAATTTAATCTACAGATACTTATTTGCTTGAGTAAGGAAAAAGGTCACCTTTCCCTGATTATTTAGTGGTGAATAAATTTTATATTTGGTGGTCTGCTTTGGAGCAAGAAATTATAACATTGTCTTGTCTTCTGTCTCCCTAACTGATGAGATGTATCTAGCTAGTGCATTAAATGGGGAAATAAAAATTTACTTCACTGAATGAAAGAGGTGTGGTGAATTTCTTTGGGCGGATGAGCAGTCAGTCTGGGTAGTTCTAGCCATGCCAAGATATTCGTGGTGCTGTCTGCTGGCATCATAGGTGTATATATTATGCTAATGACCACCAGAGTCTAGCCATGCAACCCCGGGCCAATTTTGTTCCAGCAGTTATTCTGATGCCTCACGAGTGGTCCCTGAACGACCAAGTAGCGGCTCGGATCTTCTCCAAGTGGGGGTTTCCCTGCTGCGACCTTTTCGCCAGCCCCTGGAATGCGAAGTGCAGCGATTTCTTCTCCCGGATTTCCCCCCAGGGGGAGTCACCCAGGGACACTCTAGTCCACAATTGGCCCTCCGGTCTGCTCTATGCCTTCCCTCCGGTCCCACTACTGCCAAAGGTGATTCAGAAGGCGATCTGCTTGGGAAGCAGCATGATTTTGATCGCACCACACTGGCCCCGCCAAGTTTGGTTTCCCTTCCTTCGGAAGTATGCAGTGGACGGTCCTTGGATTCTGGACCCAGTTCCAGACCTCCCGACTCTTCAGTCGGGTCAGGCCCATCCATCACTGCGAACTCTCAAGCTAGTGGCTTGGCTGCTCCACTTCCGACCTTAGTCAGACAGCATATCCTTTCGCCTGAGGTGGTCCGGATTCTGTCTTCCCACAGAGCTTCCACTAAGGAGATGTATTCTAATAAATGGAAAAGGTTTGCCATTTGGGCCCAGCGGCACAACCTTGACCCTCTGACAGCCCCGGTGTCGGCAGTATTAGATTTTTTGGCAACTCTTTTAGACAGGGTTCCACTGTCTCCACGCTTAAAGTCCAATTGGGCAGCGATTTCTAATTATCATGTTGCCTTTGAGCCTTCACTCGTGAGTCATAAGTTGTGAAAGGCCTTTCTCAAGGGAGCTTGGTTGCTTCGCCCCCTGGTGTCGCAACCTGTTTTGCCATGGGATTTGAATGTGGTTCTAGGAGCCTTGATGTCTCATCCCTTCGAGCCGGCGGCCACTTGTGAGCAAAAGTTCTTATCTTGGAAGACTGCCTTCTTGGTAGCTATTACTTCAGCCAGAAGGGTTTCGGAGCTTCAAGCCCTTTCTGTCAAGCCTCCTTATCTGATCTTTCACAAGGATAGAATATTTCTAAGAATAAATCTGTCATTTCTTCCTAAAGTTTCTTCTGCTCTTTGCAACAATCTATAGAGCTACCAGTTTTCTTTCTGAAATTTTCCAACAGCAAAACAGAAACCATAAAAGCCGGCAGCAGTCAAGAATACTTAATGAAACAAACTGTTTATTGTAAGCGCTATAGAAGATGATTATTAAGTTATGTTATCATTGGTGGTTATGCTATTACATCTTATATTCTCTATCGTATTATTAATAGTCACCCCTGCTCATGATAGTAGTCCTGTTTGTCTTAAAGGTAGGGATTTATTATGCATAATATCGTGTTAAATTATTTAGGTTATTTATTAATGTTCATATAAAAGATGCCATTATAAGTATGGGTGAAGTTTAAAATAGATGTTATTATAATAGTGCTATTTATTTATCATAGTTTTAAGCGTATTAATGCTTTTATCTAGATAAGGCACTATATAGACTTCTCGCTAGCGACTTAACGTGTCTTAGCTTTGCCTAGTGGATAAGTGAACTTGCTGCTTTAAGGTTTTAACTTGTCCCTTAATTAGTATTGTTCAATTTAATATAAAAGGACCCATTTGCTTTTTGATAACTGTTTTGTCTGATGAAGGCTGGGTACTTCCTAGCCGAAAGCACTTACAATAAACAGTTTGTTTCATTAAGTATTCTTGACTGCTGCTGGCTTTTATGGTTTCCATTTTGTTGTTTTTAAACAGTTTTATTCGTTTGTGTGAAATTTTCCAACAAGGCAGAATACAGACTTCATCAGTTGGATGTATATAGACAACTGAGGTTTTACTTAGGACACAGCAGCAGAGGAAATCAGACCAGTTGATTGTGGCCTTTGCGGATAACAGGATTGGCAAAGCAGTAACTAAGACCACTATCGCTAGGTGGATTAGGGATTGTGTTTCATTTATTTATGCATCAACAGGAAGGGACCTTCCATTTCCAGTTAGAGCACATTCTACTAGGGCTATGGCAACTTCAGTGGCCTTCCACGCCAGACTCTCTGTGGATGAGATGTGCAGCAGCCACTTGGGCTTCTCCACATACATTTATTTCTCATTACAAACTGGACGTGGAGTCTAGGGGTTGGGCGTCCTTTGGTTCCACAGTGCTCAGGAGTGTTTTCCAGTGAGCCTCCCAGGATCTAGGTGCTAGGGACGCTGTCCCATCAGTTATGAATGTAGGCGAGATAGGATCGCATTACATCTTTTAGTTATGTATTTACCATAACGATAGATGCATGTGATCCATCTTGCCTACATTCTTGCGTACCTGCCCTTCCCCCTACCTGTTGGATCTGGAGGAAACACTGTTGTGCAGTCAAATTGGCATATGTGAATGAGTTATGGGGCAAACAAGATCTGGGGGGTTGGGCGTGGTGCATCCTGGGATAAGGGGTTGGCCCAGCCAATGAGAGACTCGAGCCGGAGACGATTCTCTGCTCCGAGCCCATCAGTTATGAATGTAGGCCAGATGGATCACATACATCTATCTTTATGGTAAGTACATAACTAAAAGTTCACAGGCCTGGCCCCAAGTGGCTACCTACAGGCTTCAGTTCCCAGGCCCTGCCATGTGGCTAATTGCATGTGTCAGTTCCTAGGCCCTGACCTGTGGCTAACTGCAGGCCTCAGCTCACAGGCCATGCCATGTGACTGACTAGGTCTCAGCTGCTGGCAACTAAGCCTCAGCCATATCACTCCCACTGTATATTTTTTTTAACTTGTACAACACTTCCTGTGTCTCATGTATAACCCCAGGCCTTCCAAAGGGCATATGCCCTAGTTATTTCTCTTAACTATGCTTTACTTCAGTCAGTGCAAATCCTTAGTTAAGTACTTACAAAACCCTTATGGTGTTCTAATTTTCACTTGATACCTTACAAGTACAACCTTAATTCCTACCCTTGCTTGTAGCATCGAAATACAGGCCTGCAAAACAAAATACAATTATAACACACCAAATCAATGCACCATTACCGCCACTTATCTGCTGAAAAACTGCTTGCATGCCTTTAAGCATAATACACTAAGCTTCCTGAACTATTAAGTAAACGTAGTATAGATTATACAGATAAATGCCACTAAAGCCTGTGATTAAATCAAAAACAAGCAAAAGGCCCCTACCTTGTTCTTAGTTCACCCATGTAGTTCGAACACAAACCAGTAATCCACAGATAAGCTGATCAGACAAGCTGCCAAGATAGAGGTTGAAAAGCCTGATTTACTTTGATCCCAGCTTTTTCAACCCTTCCCCTGGATAGCCCAGCCCACCTCAGCCTTCCTACCTATCCTGACCCTACCTGTTCTACACCTTCCCCCACTGATACCAGAGTCCGAGCTGACCTGCTTCAGACATGACAGCTTGCTGTAATTGGCTTGCCAGCCGTTGATTCTCCAACAGATACCCAGAATCAAGTGTTTGGCTCTGCTGCTGTAGATCCCCTTAAAGCTTTGCAGTACAAGATAAGTCATGCAGGACTACAGTTTTTACCTCTTCCTCAATGTCAAAGGAGCTACCCCTCCTAAGCAGGTCACTTGTACGTGATCATCATAAGTAAACTTTAAAGGTAAGTGTTTGGTTTAATCCAGAGGCCGAAGTCTTTCAGGGCAAGTCAGCCTCCATTTGCCAATCTTGCTATTCTCTGCCACATTCCTGTTTCTCAAAGGCTACTCTGTCCTTTTCCATTTGGCAAAAGATCACAACAGATGTATGGGTTCTGTTTGTAATTCACAATAGCTACTTCATGGTGTGGAGGTCCGTGCCTCCTTTTCCTGCTATTCATTGAGGCCTTCCTCTTGCCAGATACCTCATTTTCCTCCTTCAGCTGTTGGCTCAAGGTTCTATTTAGCTAGTGTCTCCTTGCCAGAGGGGGCTAGGGCTTCTACTCCTGGATGTTTTTCCTTCCCAGGAAGGAGTGCTCTTGGAGGCTTATTCTAGATCTCTCCTTTCTCAACACTTTTCTGAAAGTTCCCCATGTCAAAATTTTGACTTCTCTCTCCTCTCTTCCCGATAATTCAGTTTCAGACCCTTCTGGTTTCTCTGGAAAAAGGATGCAGATCTCCATATTCCTAGTTCCCCTTTCTTCAGGAAGTCTTTATGGTTCTTTAACTTCCTTACATATCAGTTCTCTGCTTTGCCATTTGATCTTTCTACAACAAGGGTCTTTACCAAATACCTAGCCACTGTCATAGCCTTCTGCAGACTCTATGGCATTCATATTTTTCCCTTCCTAAATGACCTTATTCACGGTCCCTGTCGGCAGGCTTTTCTGCTGGACCTAGAATTTAAAATGCTGCTGCTATAATATAGGCTTCACTCCAAGTCTAAAGGCAGTTCTGGTGTCTTCTCAGGACCAGGTTTTGTTGAGGTGGAGGATTTAAACCCTTACTATGGCTGTTTCCTCCTGCTAAGGTTCTCTTTAAAAACATTCTTTCAGTTTCTTCCTTTGCAAGCAAGAGTTTCCAAGTGCCCTGAGGTTCATGGCTTCCACTAATCCAATGATTCCCTTTGCCAGACTCCATATGACGAAACTCCAGGAGTGTCAGAGGACAGTTTGAATGCAGCATTGTCATCTCCTGTCTTGCCTAAGGAAGAAATTTCTGTGGTGGCTCAACCAGATTTTTCTAAAGCCAGGTGTTTCTTAACTTCCACTAAAGAGCTTTCTGCAGATGCTTTGGGCCTAGATGGGAGGAGGGGTGTTCAACAGCATGAGGATCCAGGGTGTCTGCTGTCCTTAAGAGGTGAACGCATATTAGTGTCAAGGAACTGAAAGCTGTGATCCTGGCTTTTCAGGCTTAGCATTACCTCTGGTCTCCGGATCCACACTGGGTCTTCATGGGCAACATAACAAGGGGGAAGAAAGTCTTACTGCCTTTGCAGACTGGCCCTCCCTATCTTGGTATATTATCTGAGGAATCATCTGATGTGTGGCAGTCCAGTCTTTATTCCTTCTGAAAGCAGTCAAATGGCAGACAGTGTGATTAGATCCTCACAAACTGATCCACAGGTTTCCCGGACTTTGTTCATTGGTAGGGCACTCCTAAAGTAGAACTCCCAAAGTTCAGTTCCAGTGTGCGAAGTCCTCTGGTTTGCAAAATGAACGCAGTGTCTCCTCTGAAACAGGGATGCTTCTGTATGTATTTCCCCAGTCCTGCTGTTGCCAAAGGTCCTACACAAGATCATATGGGAAAAGCCCCAAATCTGTGACTTCCTTTTGGACCAGCCTGCATTGGTCCCCCATTTCCCCCACCCCCTAACCTGGTCAGGGGAAATCAGAAGTTATCCCACAGGATGGATCTACTCAACTCGGGCCAAGGAGAAACTAATCCTTCTGACCTTAGTTTATTGCTTTTTTGGTACCAATTCTCTGTGGGCATGCTTTGGGTTGTGTCTGAGATCAGAAAACCCACAGCTAGAAAATCTTATGTCACTAAAAATTTTTTGTAGTGCCAAAGCAATGGGTAAGACACTTTTTTGGCGGGTATTCCTACAGTTATTTCTTGTGAGTTGCTCAGTTGTGGTCTGGCATATTCTCTTGAAGCTTATTTCCATTTTTTTCTAGGTTTGGTGTCAGTTTCTCAAAGGTGTCTCCAAGAAAGCCCAGTCATCCTAGAGACCTGAGCTTGGTTCTTGGAAGCTATTGGCCACCTTTTGAAATGGCAGCTTCTTCCACTTATAGTGGCTGTGACTTGCCAGGAGAGTCTCTGAATTTCAGGCCGTTATGTCAGTGCCATGCTCTGTAGTCTTCCACATTGACTGTTTCTCTCTTGATACCAATCCTTGGTCAGTGATTTGTCTTTGAATTGGGCTATAAATATATATAATTTTTTTTTTCTCATTTCAGTCTCCTCAAAATAATAAGATTCTCCATTCTTTGGATTTGCATAAACAGCCAAAATAGTAGATAAGACTAAAGATATCGGGAAATCCTGAACAGCATTTTGCTTTTCATGATAAAATAAAATTGTAGTTGGAGTTTTTTTGGATTTCTAAAGCCATTTCCTTTAGTTTTTTTCATAGTAAACTGCTCCATACTTCTGTTCTCATTCTACTAGGGTGGTTGCCTCTTATGCGGCCTTTAAGGGTCTCAAAGCTCACTCAATCCAGTTTGGAAGCTGCAGACAGTTACTAAGCAGTGCAAGTCTGTGATTTCAAGGGCCACAGCAGGTTTTGATAGGTCCATCATCCATGTTTTAGTATCCCTATTGTAAGGATACTGCAGCAGTGATTACGGCAGGATATAGTACAATAGTGAGAACTTTAGATGTCATATTCCATCTCACATTAAATTTTTCTTCTCTGGCGGAGGGGGGCTTTTTTCCTTCTGGATGTACACGTACTATCTTTCCCTTCCTCATTTGCTGCTGTTCTGAGGCAATTCAGTTATGAGGGTTTTGCACTCTGTCACTTGTACCTAATGCCTCAAATATAGGACATGAATCTGACATACAATGCATGGAAGGGCCGTGGCTTTGATAGGCTTGCTGGACATATGACTACCCTCAGCAAGATTGCAACTGAGAGAGGTAGGACATTAGTCTTATGGTAAGTTCTTACATAACTGTTATGCACATTTTAAATATAAAGCGTGAGTGAATTCCCAAAAATCAAACATTTTAAAAGGATAAGAAGTTCAGTGTCAGATCAGAATTTTAGCATTTCATATTAAAAAGTGTTAAAGAATAGAGCACAGGTGCATAGTTTGCTCAACTGTGTCAAACTCTATAAACAGAATAAGATTATCCATTAAGAAATTAAAAAATATCATGGCTATATTGACATTGAGAAATGTCATCCGTACTCTGACCCAGGTGTCCAGAGTTTGAATAATGGTTCCAGCACTGGAGGAGCTAGGGATGGAGAGGAATGAAGGTGAGTGGCACATTCAACTCTCCTGGTGGGGGCAGGAGAGTCTGTATACTGGCTGGTACAGTTTCCCTGATGGAGACTGCACTGACCACTGCTCATGCTCAGGGAGGAGGGCTACTTTGAAGGGAATGTATCTTGCAGAAGTGAGGGGCCATCCTTGGCAAACTGCCCATTGCATTCCCATCCCCAGTAACTAGCAGTGTGCACAGCTGGGTCTGGGGAGAAAAATGAAAACATATGAATCGCTCCTAATGGCTTCCAAATGACCCTCCCCTGGCCCGTTGACCTTCACTGTGGTGAAAGAGAATGAATGGGCCACTTGACTGGGATGGGAATGATTAACAGAAGGATTAAAAATGGAGAGTAGAGGAAATTGAGGCAGCCTGTCGCTGCCGTTGTCCAACCTGCCAGTTATACACACTTGTCCACGAGCTGCATACAGATATCTATTTATTTATTTTTATTTCATTTTTATTTTACATTTGTTGACCGGGCTGGTCTAGCTGGATACATGTCCATTTTCAGTAGAGGCCCGGGGAGAAAAGCTCCACATAGAGATACATAATAGTACAGTTACCTAAAAGAAGTTATACAGTGTTAAAAAAAATATTTAGGAAATGTAAGATAGTACAGTCAAATTGAAAATCCCCCCCCCCCCCTTTAAAAAAAAAAAAAAAAAAATTCCAGTTCATAGGTTACAGTGATAATTTATGCATAAAATACTTATAATTAGTGTACGTAGGATAGATTGTAAATATTTCATATGAAGACATGAAGGAAGGGAGGGAATGAGTTAGGGGGAGAAGAAATTAGCCAGGGTTAGTGCAGGTGCATAGCCAGTGATTAAGATGTGATTTTGGAGGTTTTTTAAAAGTAGGAGAGAAGTCTGAGCTGTGATTTCAGTCGGAAGTTTATTCCATAATTTTCCTACAGAGTTTGAGAACAAGGAGTCACCTGTTGAGTTTGATTTAGTAGTGTTAATCAGTAGTTTGTTTGAGGAACGTAATTTTTTGAGGTTGTTATATGGTGTGATAAGGCTAGAGAGTATAGGAGTGTTGCTAGGTTGATACAGGGTCTTGTGGGCTAAAGTAAGGTGGTAAGATTGAAGCTGGTTAGGGAATTCAAGCCAGTTTAAGTGTTTAAGATTTAAGCAGTGATGGGTTCTGAAAGGGGGAGCCTATAGCAAATCTAGCAATATTATTGCAGGAAGTTGCTAGTTTTTTTTTGAGGTTGTTTTTGGAGATATTAGTATATATGGGAGCAGCATAGAGCAGAGTGGATAAAAGATGAGTTTGAGCTATGGCAGACCTAGCTTCTGGTGAAAGATAGTTTTTGATGCGATAGAGGGATCCTAGTTTCTTATTAATTAATTTTATTGTATTTTGTGCGTCTCGAAGTTTAGGTTGTTGTCAATTGTTATACCTAGCAATTTAGTGGTAGGGTCAGGTGAGATAAGGTTACCATTATTAGAAATAAGATTTATTTGTACAGGGGAAGACTTTTGGGTTGGGGTGAAAAGTAGCAATTTAGTTTTTTGGGGATTTAGAAGAAGGCAGCGGTAGGAGAACCATTGTTCAACAGTGTTAAAGGCTTTTTGAGTAATTGACTGAAGTTCGGTTGGTGAGGAGGCAGAGCAGATTAATGTAGAGTCATCTGCGTACTGAATGCAGGTGGAGTATGGGATTTCAGATTGCAGGTCATTTATGAAGATAGAAAATAAAAGTGGGCCTAAAATAGAGCCCTGTGGAACGCCGAGGGAGATTGGGCGGTGATTGGATAGTTCATTTTGCCAGAGTACGGCCTGCTGACTATTGCCAAGGTAAGCTGTAAACCATTTTAAAAATAGAGAATCCAAGGAGAGAGACTTAAGGGTGTGGAGTAGAAGTTGATGGTTGACCATATCAAAAGCTTTGGATAGGTCAATGAAAACTGCGGATGAAAGTCTATTGTCATTACGGTTGTTGTTGATACAGTTTGTGAATGATAGCAGGGCAGTGGTAGTACTATGAAAAGGTCTAAAGCCATGTTGGCAGTTGGCAAGTAGGTTATTTATAAGAAGGTGATTGAGTATCTGCTTGTGAATGCATTTTTCCAAAATTTTAGCTGTAGGGCATAGTAAAGCTATGGGACGATAGTTGGAGAAGTCATTGGAAATTCCACCTTTATGTAAAGGGATGATATGTGAGATTTTCCAGATTGATGGTACTTCACCTTCTTTTATAGATCTGTTTATCAGAATGGAAATAGGGTAGGCTAGGGCTTTAGCACCTTTTTGCAAGAATTCTGCTGGGAGTTCATCTGCATATGGGGAGGTTGGTTTTAACTTTTGGAGAAGGGAGGAGATGTAAGAAGTGGATGCTGGTTGGGGGTGAAATTGTGGGGGTGGATTATGGGAAGATGTGGGCAAGTTAGATATATCAGGTGATAGGTGGCTAGCTAGAGTTTGAATGGTTTCTGTGAAGAAAGAGTTGAAGGCATTGGCAGTTTCTTTTGGATTATTGGGGTTAGATCCTTGGGGACTGGGTGTGATTGATTGGCCTGGGTAGAGAAGATTATTAATACTAGCCCAGAATTTGTTAGGTTGTCTGGTAGAGGATTGTTGTAATTGTAGATAGTAATTTTTTTTATCTAGTAGGATGGCTCTTTTAGTACTGTTTCTGTGTTCTCTAAAGGTTTGATGGTCTGACGGATTCTTGGAAGTCTGCCATTTTGCCCAATATTTATTTCTAAGTAGGATTTTCTGTTTAGTAGCAATAGTAAGCCATGGGGCTGGTTTAGCTATGATTCTGATAGAACGGGTTGGAGCATCTAAGTGGCTATATAGGTTTAAATTGCCTTAAATAAATACTTGATTAGTCCTAGGAAAATGATTGATAACACTGTAAAATGATCAATCTCTTTCACAAAATACTAACGTTTTACAAACTCGGATTCTTGTATTCCTACTTGCATTGAATGAATAGTACCCATGTAAGTTCAGGAGGACAGTAGTGTGTGTATATGGGTATGCAATTCTGATGTGGTGGCCAAATCATCACTTTTTTACACAAAATAACACCTCCCACACACACCATGTTAAAATGTCAAAAAAGTACTTTGCCTGTTGGAGTAGTATGAGGTATACAGCTTGATCATGGACCAGTTGTATAGATGACCACTGAAATGCAAAATCAGTTTAAATGCGAGTAAGAAGTAGGAAATTGACCCAGATTGTGCTGCTGTAGCACAAGCCAAAGAAGGACTCCTGAATCATGGCTGGATGAGAGCTTGCAGATTCCCTAGCATGTGAACACACTGTAAATACCCATCTGTAGATGTAGGTACAGTTATAAATATGCACATAAATGTATAATATAGTAGTCCCTCAAGGTTTAATGCTGACTAGCCATCTATGAATCCCCCAACTGTACAAATCCCCACCAAGAAGACCTGAGGCAGGCTACAATAACTGGTACCAGAGTAGTCGCAAACTCTAGGTCAAATGCATAATAGTACCCTTTGGGAGAAGTTTTACCCCTCACATTGATAATGCTCCTAAGAATAGACCCAGTGGTCAGGGATTTGGTAACCTGTAGACAGCAGTCTGGCCTTTGACAGTCACCTGTCCACGATGGTAGGAGAAATCTTTTCTGTACTGCACAACTTGTATAAGCAATCATCTAGAATACTGTGTTGTGCTTTTAAGAAGAATTTCCAAGGACAGCATGTGCATATAAATGGCACTTGCTATTTTGAGAGTGTGATAGTTTGTTTATAAGTTTACTTAAGATATTTGATAAAACAATTATCAGAAAAGCACACAAGGGCTTTGGAATTACCTTGGAATTGCCAAACGAGCATGTTTATAGAGTACAACGAGCACAAGAAAAGTATAATGGGCATGAAAGGAGACTAAATGAGCAAAATGAATATAGTAAGGGCAAAAAGTGCACATTAAGCATAAAGCAAGGTGACTGCATGTTTTTGGAAAATTACTCTGTTTTGGCATAAACTATTTCGCATTTATTAAAGGTAAGCTGGGCATTAATCCTTGCGTCACTCGATGGGTTGCCAACTGGCTTACTGACAACACACACTGTAAAAGTAGCAGACTCCAAATCCAGTTCCAGACAAGTGGAGTACCTCAGGGTTCAGTCCTGGGACTGCTCTTGTTTGGCATCTACTTCTCTGAAGTACAGGCCAACACTAAGGGACTCTGGCTAACAAAGATCGCAGATGACTGAAATCTGGGAGCCATTATTGAATCCCCAATTATGTGGATATTCTACAAAAGCACCTTACAGAAACAGATGCTTGGTGCCAGAGCCATGGGCTCAAGCTGAATGCCAAGAAATGTAGTTATCCCCTTTGGTAAAAAAACATGTACTTGTGAATTACCATATAGGTGGCAGTACACTAAACACCAAAAGTCTGATGAGACTTGGGGACACGGGTGAACAGTGGCCTCACCTTCGATAACCACATCGCCACAACAGTCAGGAAATCCTTCTATGTGGCACACCTCATCACTAAGGGCTTTTCATCCAGAAAAAAGGTAATTGTCCCACTGTACTCATCCCTCATTAGACCCATTATAGAATGCAAAGCCCCATTTGGTATGTACCTCTCAAGACATCTGCAACAACTGGAAAGGCCGCAGAAATACCTCACTAAAAGAATCACAGGCCTAAAGCAGATGCCCTATGCTGAGAGTATAAAAAAAACTTCACCTGTACTCTTGTCACATATTGTCTACTCCTTGGCAATCTCTGCTTAACATATAAGGCCATGTCAAACCCAAAGCTGTTGGACATGCTACACTTAAAGAAATCCCAATCCCTCAGAGAGATGCTCCAGGGATCTAAACCTTGTAATCACAGTGAACAAAACATGCTGGAGGGATAAGTTCCTGACCCAGAGACTCCCCAGACTCTGGAATAGACTACCCATACAAGAGTGCCTCTTTGGCCCTCTTCAAAAGGAACCTTGATTTGGATGGGAGATGGGGAAATTCACCCCGGGGATCACGTCAGTCGCTCTGCTAGGCAGGGGTCCAAGAAGTAAGTACTGTGGGAAGAAATAGCCAGAGAATTGTTATGGCTAGGCTTGTATAGGCCCTATGGCCAATAGCCTAGTATCCACCTATGAACCTATAAGGTATTCAGGACATAACTAGAGTTTGAAGTATCTCTGTGTGTAAAAGGGCTAACCGTGCATGTTTATTACTGTGCATTTATTCCGAAGTATCTCTGTATGTAAAAGTGCATGTTTATTACTGTGCATTTATTCCAAAGAGTTTGTGTGCAAAGTGCAACTGTTTCATGAAGTGCAGTCAAAATACAGCCATTTCAAAACGTTTCTTGTGCTGGGTGTGTCTATTTGCAGAGTGCTGCCATTACAGAGTTTCTTGTACAGCCATTGTGGAAAAGTTTGTGTGCTGCGTACTGTTTGTTCGCAAAGTTCAGTTCTTCATAGGCTTGTTGTGCTATTGGGCATAGTTACAAGTACTGGCCTAAGTTTTTGGTGTGTGTGTTCGTGCATATTTGCAAAAGCCTTCACTGGTATTTGTTAATTTGGCAAAGGCATTTCTCAGACCAGGTCCACTTGTATTTGATAAGAATATTGCAGAGAATTGGAGAATATTTGAGCCAGTAAGATATTTTTATGCAAGCATATTCTAAGATGCACGCACCAGGGTATTTGTTTTGTTAAGCCTGGCTGGGTCAGAGACCATTGAAAGAGAGCGTTCTTTTGTGTATGCTCCAGCAGTATATGACTGTGAAGGGGAAAACGGTCATATTGTTGTACAGGCTAAAAGGAAGACCCCAAGTGTTTGAAACGCAAATTCAGAGATGTGCAACCCCCAGACGAGTGTTACATTAGAGAGGCATTTGTTTTACACAAGAGATCAAAGGCCAGGAGAAACCTTTGCAGCTTATATTACTGACCTGAGAAACCAAGCTAAAACATGTAGGTTTGGTGATTTTAAGAGGAGTTAAAGGATATGCTTGTGTGTGGTATTAATAGTGCTGCAGTAAGAAAGTTTTTGCTTTGACTGTGATTTAACACTGGGCAAAGCTATTGAGATTTCTCAAATCCATGAAGCTACAGAAAGGCACACAAGTATGCTTGAAAGTGATAAGAACATGGTTTCAGTAGGCTCCAGAGCAAAGATAGAAATAGCATGCATCACTGGGCTATCTGAAGCCGGCCTAAGCACATGGCAGCTGTAAGCCCTGTGGGAGTGGCAGGTAAAACCCTTGTTTTGTACTTTCCAGATCAGTGGTAAATCCACCGAGCTTAGACACTGGTGTAATGTTATGTCAGCAGACACATTTACTAAGGTAAGAAGTGGTGAGCAACTTAATGTGGCCAGTTCTGCGAAACTCTGTTGGTTATGAAGGTGAAGAAATTCAAACCGAAGGCTCAGTAGTGCTTTCATGTGCAGTCATTATTGGATCTCTTAGACTGAGAATGAATCTGCTTTCCTTTTACTAAAGAAGTTCATTATACAAACACATGTCCCAGTTCCAGTTTTGCTGATGCTATTTTTTCCAGAGTATGCATTCTATGAAGTTAGACCCAGGTCAGTCCAGTGGTCAAACCAGCAAGAAAAGTTCCAATAGCTGTGCAGAATAAAGTCAAAGCTCAGTTGGACAAAATGGTGCCGCAAGGTGTAATTTGTCCAGTTACAGAACCTACTGAATGGTTGTTGTCCGTGGTAGCAGCTCACAAAAAAGGCTTACATGAAATTGGAATATGCATTGACCCAAGAAATTTGAACAAAGCATTAATGAAACTACATCATCCTATGCGTACAATTGAAGTCAGCCCTAATACCGAATGCCACTGTAAGAGCGATGAAAAAAAGAATAGGCAAACAAGTCCAGTGGCAATACATTTCAGTGAATGTCATGGGGGTAACCCAGAGGGTAACCCAGAGGGATTACAAGCAACTGCATCAGATGTTAAGAATATATTAAGAAAAAAGGAAACAATGTTGAAAGTTTGATACCTTCTTTCCAAAAGGGCTGAATCAGGAAGTGCTTGTTATAATGACACTTTTTAGTTATTGTATTCTGTGGTATAATTGTTTTATTGATTAATTGGGGAAAGAGTAAATGTGTATATATGTGGGGGAAATGTAGCAGAAGTTATACTCTGTAAAGGCTAGTATAGCCAAAGCGCTAAAGAATTTGATGGTTCTTTTTGATTAAACATGAATTATTTTACTCACTTGGCCTTTGTTGTGGTTGTATCCAGATTTTACATCATGGTCTCCCAGGTTCCATGCCTACCAAAAGAAGGGCAAGAGGACTGGTATTTTGTCCTTCTCTAGTAAAATACATTGAATTGCTTTTCTTTTTGTTCAGTATGCAGTAGTACTAAACAGCATTTGCAAAAAGAACCACTTCAGCTAAGTTTAAGTTCCTGAACTACCTTGGTCAACAGTAGCCACTGATTATATTAGAGTGGAACAATCGGCATTACTTGGTGTTGGTAGACTCTTATTTGAACTGGTTTGAGATCTATTTTACTACCTAACCTAACATCCACTGCTTTCACAAAGTTAAAACGTCATTTCTCAGTCCATGGGAGCCCACAGAAGCTCATCTCTGACAATGGCACCCAATTTACCAGTTGGTTGTTTCAAAATTTTAAAAAAGAATGAGACTTTGTACATGTTACTAGTAGTCCAGAATACCCACAGTCAAATGGACTAGCTGAACTTGCAGTACAGAGTGTAAAGCAATTACTAGAGAAGTTGAAGCTTGATAATACCAATGACTTTTTTAATTTACTCAATCTAAGAAACACTGCGACGATATACTAGCCATCTGAGCAAACCAGAACAACCTTGCCTATCCATTCCCATTTGTTGAGGCCTAAAGCTAAAAACAGAACAATCAAAGCCCAACTATCAATAGTGTTCTTTCCAGAAGTCCAGCTATGATGAATTGAGCAGATTTCTTCATCCATTGAAAGGAAACGGGATACAAAAGGCTGAAGGTTTCAACTTGATTGGTCAAGTAACAGGTATATGTGCCAAGCTGAGATCCTACTTCATGGAATCTGAGGGTGTGGAGTACAGGGGAAAACGCAGACCTCTTCTTCCTGTATCAGAATCGATATCACAGCGTTGTTCCTGTGATGCAGACTCTAGAGTTCGGAGCAATCCAGATAATGCTCCTGTTGCCGAACATGTCTCAACTCGTACTTCCGTTCCTGATGTCCCCAAGTTGAACATTCAGCAAAGACTGTCCCAGTTCAGTTGCTAGACCTAGTTCTGATTTCTATGTCAAACGATTTTGTCATATTTCCAGACTTAGTGTGAAATACACAGCAGTCTGGACATAATTGTCTATGTATTTAGTTCTGTATGTATACTGCGGTGGTGGTGCTGCGGTAGCGTTGTCGCCTCACAGTTGGACGTTGCCCGTTCGATTCTCAGCTAGAGAGTCTTCTGTGTGGCGACATGAGTGAACGGGCGTTCTTCGTTGAAGGTTGTGCATTAGGCCCGGCAAGCCAGCACGTAAAACTCTACTGCCAATCATTAGCGGACCGGAGTTCCGCTGTGGTGACCCCTAACCAGGAAAAGCCAAAAGACACAAACATTTAGCTCTGTATGTATTTCTGTATAATTGCATGTCAGATAATTTTCTGTCAATTGCAGGTCGATTTAATATAGTCAATGCACCACTCATTTCTCAGAGGGAGGATGTAGAATAGTGTGTGGTACCTTTAAGAAGCATTTCCAAGGACAGCACGTGCATATAAATAGCAAAGTGCATGCTAGCTTCAGTGGCATTTTGAGAGTGCAGCCAGAGTGATGTATGGGTGTGATAGTTTATTAAGTTTACTTAAGTTAGTTACTAAACCGCAATCCTGATGTCTGTACATAATAAAGCTGCTTGAACAGAACCTACACGTTTATCTGTTTTAATCCTGACCGGCCGAACAACAAATTGTATGGCATTTAGGTCCAAGGATGTCATTCTTCCACTGCACTCTACCCTTTTCAGACCAAGCTCCCTTTGGTATGTAGTTGAACAGGCATATGCAAGAACTGAGGTGTCCACAGAGGTTCCTGTCCAAAAGAATGCATGCCCTAAACAACCCTTCCTATGTGTGAACCATCTGACATGTGTGCACTGTCTCTTACAGATTGCTGAAAGGCATTCTCTGCCTGGCCTTCAAAGCATCCTCTGATCCCATTCTGATCATCAATAGAACAGTATCAGAGTTAACCCGTTCTAGGAACCTAAACCTTTTCTACAATGTAAACAAGACATGAAGAGACTGTTGTGCCCTTTTCTAGAACAGACTTGCCATCCATGTGAAGCCTGAAGTGCAACTTGGACCAGTGGAGGTGGGAATTGGAAATTTACTTCTGGTACTTCTGTCTCTCTAGTTGACAGAGGCAACCTGTCTTCGTCTTCCTGCTCCTGTTGGGGGTTGCCACAATGGATCATCAGTTTCCATTTCTTCCTGTCCTCTGGATCTTGCTCTGTCACACCAGCCACCTGCATGTCCTCTCACACATCCATAAACCTTATCTTAGGCCTTCCTCTTTTCCTCTTACCTGGCAACTCCATCCTTAGCATCATTCTCCCAATATACCTAGCATCCCTCTTCAGCACGTATCCAAACCGGTGCAATCGCACCTCTCTGCCGTTGTCTCCAAACTGTCCAACCTGAGCTTGGCCCTCTAATATACTCATTTCTAATCCTGTCCATACTCGTCACACCCAGTGCAAATCTTTACATCTTTAACTCTGCCTTTTCCAGCTCTGACTCCTGTCATTTTGTTGCTGTCACCATCTCCACCCCATGTAACACAACTGGTCTCACTGCCTTCTTGTAGACCTTCCCTTTCACTCATACTGGTACCAATCTGTCTCAAATCACTCCGGACACTCTTCCACCCATGTCACACTGCCTGCACTGTCTTCTTCACTTCTCTTCCACATTCAAAATAAGTCTGAACTGTTGATCCCAAGTATTTAAACTTGTCCACCTTCACCAGCTCTACTCCCTGCATCCTCACCATTCCTTTGTCCTCCATCTTGTTCACACACACACACGTGCTGACCTTCTCTTCTCTAGAGCATGCATCTACCTCTCCAGAGTCTCCTCCACTTGTTCCCTACTCTCACTACAAATCGCAATGTCATCTGCAAACATCATAGTCCATGGGGTCTGTTGTCTGATCTCGTCTGTCAACCTGTCCACCATTGGAGGCGGCCTATTAATGGTTTATCTGTGCCCAGTCCTATATGTAATTCTTAAAATAACCCTGGGGTATCAAAACTTGACAGAAGTATTTGGTAAGCATAGCTTAGCTTGGAAAAGCCCACCTGTGGTCATTAGCCTTGTAATTGCTTATGAACCTATAACACACAAGGCTAATGATGCCTTTCAAGTTGACTGCATCTCTTTCCTTTATTCACGGCCTATACTGTGAAGGCTGCCAGCCCATCTAGTTAGAATTTTGTAAATAATCTTGTCATTTGTAAATATGATCCACAGTCGTGCCTTACATATGTAAGAGAACTATATGTTATGCTTAACTGTTATGTGCTGAGCTTCAAAAATGTAACCACAGTGCACTCTGCTAGAGAAGAACAAAAATATATATGGACATGTCTGTGCAAATGTATGTTTTCATAGCAGAAGTTGGGACATAGAGTTAACTTGTAAACACTGAAAAAAAAATAATTTTACAAGTGTGTTTACCAGAAATAAAAAACAATGTCTGCAGCTGGAAATTCTTTCTATTTGAAACCGAGGTAATTACAGGTTTCCAAGGAAATTGTTTTACGACTTCTAGTTTCAGGTAAGCTTCTAACAGATGAGATAAATTCTGTTTATCTGTTTAACCTGGTAACTAGATGCAAGTGTCAAATAGTGATGTCATGTAGCTAACCCAGCAGTACTGTGTATTTAAGAACTATCTGTGAGAGATGTGCATTTTGTATTTTGTTCTGGACCTGTAAACATCTCTTCAGCACTTCTCATCTGCCTGGCTCTGTAAGATATTTAGGGCATAGTATCTCTTAGAGATAGATGGGAATATAGCAAGAGTAGTCTAGATGTTTTCTGCATTTGTGAGACTGTTCTGCAATGTTATAAAATATTTCCTGTGATTGTGAACTCTGTCACTGTGAGTTAGAGTATTGTCTTGTGCTTTTATTATTTATTAAATATTTTTAAACCTTTTAATTGTGGCTGGTTTTGAGATATTTAAGCTCTTGGAGTACTTGCATATGTATTTGGTAACACTACAGGCCATTCTTTAATAGCCTTAGTCTTGGACACACCATTTGGATAATAGTAACATTATATAGTAAAATTGGGCACCATTTGGTAAGGGCCTTTATGGTAACTGATAAGTAGTGGTTGGTAGCAGCTGGTACTACCGTATAGTCTGGGCAGAAGGGAGCATAGCTAGTGAACCTGTGCCAGCCTTTTTCAGGAGTGTGTGTATTTGTATATAAATCAAATCTCAGTGTGTGTGTCAGCTACTTGGGCAGGGACACGACGCACTGGTTGGACAGAGAGGGTGCTGGAGGTTTTGACTTGACCACTCTGCTGAGATCTTAACCCTGTAGCTGTGCCAGTGGGGAGTCTTATTGGGGATCTGGAGAGAGTGGAAGAAACCAGCCCCAGACCGACCTATGATCTGTGTGTGCTCTTAAGGGAAATTGTACTGGACTGTGTGCCTATCATCCTGCCAATGTGCAGATCCCTCACTGGTGTTAGTGGAGAGGATTGAGGCTCCTTTATTACTGGGCCAGTGCACGGGCATCACATTAATTGTTTGGCAGTGGTGGGATAGCCACATTACATATTAATTGGTTGATAGTGGTGAGTTAGCCATATCACATATTAATTGGCTGATAGTGATAAGGTAACCACATCATATATTAATTGGCTTGTAGTGGTGTGGATATTGAATTCCTGTAGCTTGTGTACAGTGATGAAGGGGTTTACTAACAAAAACACAAAAATCGCTTGCGCGAACGTTGGTTTCTGTGACAAATAACGTCAACTCATACATATTAGGTTGTATGGTTGACGCAACAAAGTCAACAAATTCTGTCTACCATATTTTGTAAATCCCCCATTTACATCATTGCTCCGAGTCCCTGCCCTGTGTACGTCCTTCTAAACGGATGTACAGATGAATGTTGACATTCGTACGGTCACTCCTACCATGGTTGATGAGGTGGCTGTCATGCATGTCAATGTCAACTTTTTGACTGTAAACCCACTGAAGGTGCTTTTGAACTAAATCAGCCACGCAGTGAACATTGATTTCATATCGCAAATGTTTTATTTCTTTTCTTAGCTTAGATAGTCAGGGAGAGCAGGCAAGCATGTAAGCAGAGGAGTATAGCAAGCTGACAAGGAGCCAGTTGGCTGAGATGTGCCAGGCTAAAGGACTGGTGCATGGAAACCTGACTAAAGCAGACATAATTGCAGCTTTGGTCACAGCTGCATCAGAGAATAGCAACCAGGACGACAATCATGGCTGTGGGGATGTACAACTCTCAGAAAATGGACAGCTTAACCTTTTCACAGAGGATTTAAAACATCTGTCTGAAGTTAGAGACTTGAGTTGGAGGCTAAGCATTAGAAAATGGAAGCAGCAGAGAGACTGAGACATCTGGAAGCTGAGGAGAGGTAGAGGCATCATGAAAAGGAGGTGCTGCCTCTCTGCCAGAGTCATGGAGGTAATGGGGAAAGGGAATAACCAGACCCCAGAAGCAGCAAAAGTCCTTCCACAAATTATAGAGGGGGATAATGTTGATGTTTGAGAAGGTATGTAAACAGTATGACGCTGACCAAGGGCTCTGGGTACGGTTCCTGACCCCCTTACTCCATGGTAAAGCTGCAACTGTTCTGTCCAAACTGTCTGATAATGACTTTTTAAATTATAATGTTGTAAAGAATTGATCTGAAGTTGTTAATCTTATTCTTATTCATCACTGATGGGTTCGGTTCTGAGCCCTTGGAACAGAGTCAGCCTTATAGCAAGCTTGCGTTCATCAGAAACTCTTGAGCTAAGCTGCTACCCACAGTGCCCTTTACTCAGTTACCACTGATCTTGTTTGCCATACAGCCATATAGCAGCATTTCACCAAGCTCTCCAGCTAAGTGATTTATCTTGTACATTTCCAAGTTTTTGTAAAAGTTTTTTCCTGTTTATAGTCTGTTCTTTGATATCTCTATTGTTTCAGCTCTTCCCACAGGTATCTTTCTTACCATTGTTGGTATTTTCTACCCTTGTGGTATCTTATTACCATTGTTGGTATTTACTCTTTTTTTACTTTTTTCCTCTACATTCCTCACTCTTTCCCTTTAGTGCGTGTTCTGTTATGTCTGAAAAGAAGGGAACTATGGGGTTTAAACACTGCTCTTATTGCAATGGTAAACTTCTGAATAGTGACATCCATGAAGAGTGTGTGTACTGTTTGGGGGTTTTTCATTTGTCGGCGAAACCTCCTGTTTTTTGTTTATTTTGTTCTTTATTTCTTTGTTATTCATAGCACTTTGTGTACTGTGTATTTTTCTAGCTAGTTTCACTGTGTGTGAGGTATTAACTGGAAATTGTCCACCTTTATTGAGCATCTGTTGGGTGGTTTGTTTCTGATAACTGGTTACAGTAAACTCTTTTTTTTTTCTAGAGGCTCCTTTAGCTGTTTAAAACTTTCATTTAAAGGCTCACTGCTGCTTTTCAGCTGTGAAACATTTCTGCAGTTTGTTTCCCACCCTCCCTACCTGTTGGTATAGTGTTTTTATAGTTGGTGGCTTTGCAGTTGCCCGCCCCTAGTGTAAATTTGATCTGGGACCCTCCTCCCAGTCTAGTGTCATTACCTCATTCTACCCAGTACAGGGAGAACATTTGAGAAGGCCAATCAGCATATTTTCGGCTACTCCTTTCTCTTTCCTTTCTCTCTTTCCACTAAAAAAAAAAAAAAAAATCTGCTTACAGTATTTGTTTTTTCCTACTTAATTTTGCTTTTGCGTCATCTTAAAAGTACTCAATTGTATTTATTACTGCTTGGTGTAACTTATTCTAAGCCTTTTAGTTTAAGCACTTGGGCTTTAGACCAGTTGTTTTACATTAGGAAGGTCTGTGGGCTGCACTGTGGTGGCAGGACAGGTAGCTTACATCATTCTAAGTTGGGAACTGCTGATTGAGGGCTCAGTGTCTGTTATTCTAAAAGTGTATTAGTTCTGGTTTAAGCACCAGGGATTCAGGCCAGTTATTTTACATTAAGAAGGTTCATGGTCTGCACTCTTGTGGGAGAAGAGGCTGGACTCTGCCCTTCTGAGCTGGGAATTTCTGGTTAAAGGCTTATAGTGCCTGCATATTTTAACTATTTCTTACTGTAATTGGGACACCTTGTTTGCTGTAGCATAGACTAGATCCAGGCCTGCTGAATCTAGTTTTGTTTGTATGCTTGTTATTTCCCTGAAAAGCTAATTCCACCTAAAACACGGCTTTTCAGCGCTTCTGTGGATCCCTAGTGATATCTGCATTGCTTACTGTACTTATTTCCTTGTTTCACTTGAAAGAAAGTTACTGTTTGTCATTTTTGCATTTAAGTTACCTGGCACTTGCTCACTAAAGCAATTATATAAGTCAGCACTAAAAAATTAAAAGCACTACACCCTCACAAACTCCCCTTGAGTACCTTGCTCCCCATTGGCCATTTTTTCAATTATAAAGAAATTCCCAATACTATTCTAGCATGTCCAAAGGTCAGTTGTCAATCTCCTCTCCAGTCCAGCTGGTGAATCTGGGAATCTTGAGGCAATGTTACAACTGCCTCACGTACACAGACAACCCTCTCCTCCTCCCAACAAATTCCAACACATGTGAGAGATGCAACCATATAGCCAAACTGGAGGCTAAGCTCTCTCAACTCAGTACTGGCGTAACCAGTCAGGAGGAGAAGGAAACCACACTCACTACAATTCCAGTCTCACATAGACCTACCACGACAGCAAACCAAAACACATAAACACAGAAAAACATACTTGGGGACTCTAAATAAAAATCTGCCTAAGCAGCAGAGACCTCCAAAGCAGACACCCACGCAACCGCTACCCCAAAACAAAACACGTGCAACACACAGCTCACAAAGCCAGTGTGCCGAACAGTCACAGCCCTTAAGGCTAAACAACACACCTGATGCACTTGTAATAGGTGACAATATCATCAGGCACACTGACGTCCCACTCACCAGGCTGAACAAGGAGAAGGTCACGGTGAGCTGCCTGTCGGCGCTAGGATCCGCCACATAACACAAGCACTCAGGTCACTCCAAGGCAAGTACAAATATGACTCTGTCATTGTCCATGCTGGTGTGAATGATCCGAGACGTACCTCCCTGGACTACATGAAGAGACATGGAGGAGCTCTCTGAGCATGTAGCCCAGGCCTGTATGACCCTGACCTTGAGTAGCATTTTACCCTCACCAAGAATGATGCCACAGTATGAAGACAAGATTATCAATTTCAAAAATTGGCTTAAGTATTGGTGTCATTCAAAGGGGATCCAATGCTTGTCAGCCTGGGATGACATGCTCGACAAGCCACGATGCTTCGCTAGGGACGGCTTGCACCTGTCACCCCTGGGCTTTCGGATATCGGCAAAGGCTCTTGCTACCCCCATAGTGCCTTTTTTAGGCAAAGCTCAAAAGACAAACCCACCTCCATAGGTATCACAAGGGATAAGAAACAGAGTAATGCTACTCAACGCCAGAAGTCTAAACCTCAAGATGCACACACTCGAAACTCTCCTTAGCATGGAGAACATCGATATCTGTGCAGTAACAGAAACCTGGTTCAAGGATCTCGAGAGCACCCCAGCACTACCAGGTTATACCTCATACCATGCTTTTCGGCCCCAAACTTGGCCCGAACCACAAAAGGAGGGGGAGAATCAATATTAGTCAGAGATACCCACACCTCCAGGTTGGTGGCACAGCACGAAGCATCAGAGACTATCCATGTGCAACTAACAGTGGGTAAAACTGCCTTCCAGTTTATAGCCTGCTACAGACCACCCTCCCAAACCGAGGAACCCCACTCGGCCTTCCTGAGAACACTGGAAAATATGAAGGTCTCTCCAAACACCATTATATTGGGTGACTTCCAACTACCCAACCATAGACTGGGAGCATTACTCTAGCTCCAACACCCTAGCCCAAAGGTTCCTAGAATTTATAAACTCAAATGCTATGGAACAACTTGTTACCACTCCCACAAGAGGGGAAAACATACTGGACCTGATCATCACCAACATGGGGACTCTATGCTCCAGACCAGAAGTGTATCCCTCACTGGTAAGATCAGACCATAAACTAATCTCACTGGATATTCACAACACGACCCCACCCCATGCCCAGAAAACCACAGCGAAAAACTTCTCTAAAGCAAATTTCACACTCCTCAAAACCAAGGTGGAATCCTTCAAAGCCCCCGGGCCTGTGGATAATACGGCCCAGACCGCAAAATCCTTTATAAATGCATTCTATGAACACCTTCGGGAATGCATGGATCATGCAATCCCAAATAAAACCAAGACCCAATCCTCCAAAGGCAGATGTCCTGTCTGGTGGACCCCAGACATAAACAAACTATACAATAGAAGGAGGAAGCTACTACATGATAGAGCAAAATCCCAAAAAGGGAAGGCATCTCTGATCAGTATTAGCAAAAAACTACGGGCACTCATAAAATCGTCTAAGGCCAGCTTCGAGAGAGAAATTGCACAGGACACTAAGGATAATCACAAGGCTTTCTTTAGTTATGTTAGGAACCTGGGTGGGAATTCCCAGATATGCTCAGAATTGGTCCAAAATGACAAAAAATACACCGAACCCACAGACATTGCCAACATCCTAGCTGACAGGTTCAGCACAAACTCCCCCGCCCCTTCCCCAACAGAAGGGCTAATATCTATCCCAGCAGAGTGCTGCCCCCCTGACATCTCAGATGCTCTGGTAAGCTCCAAAGCAAGAAACACAGCATCAATGGGACCAGACGGTGCCCCGGGCTGCGTCCTACATGAACTCCAAGAAGAGCTAAACCCTAACCTAAAACTACTGTTCAGTCTCAGCCTTACTACAGAATATGTACCCAAAGAGTGGCGTACAGCAACCGTGGTCCCTCTCCACAAAGGTGGTACCTCAATGGATCCTGGTAACTATCGCCCCATAAGTCTCACTAGCTTGGTCTGCAAAGCTATGGAAAGGATCATCATGGACCTTATAAATAAAGATATTGGGGACCTGCAGGCACTGGATCTTACCCAGTTCGGCTTTAAGGACAGATCCTGCCTCTTGAACCTGGTTGATTTATTTGAAACAGTCACCAAGGCCATCGACAAGGGGAAGGCGGTCCACACAGCCTACCTGGACCTTGCAAAAGCCTTTGATGCAATACCCCACTCGGGCATTATAGATAAGCTCACCAGCTTAAATATAAACGCCTATGTCACTAGATGGGTTGCAAACTGGCTCAAGGACAGAACCCACATGGTTAGAATAGCTGGAGCCATGTCAGACTCCAAACCAGTTACAAGTGGCGTCCCACGAGGCTCAGTCCTGGGACCTCTCTTGTTCGGTATATATTTCTCAGAGGTACAGGCGAGGCTCAGTCCTGGGACCTCTCTTGTTCGGTATATATTTCTCAGAGGTACAGGCCAACATGGAAGGACTGTGGCTGACCAAGTTCGCAGATGACTGCAAACTGGGCGCCATAATACACTCCAGCCGACACAAGCATCCTCCAAAAGGGCCTCATAGAAACAGACAACTGGTGCCAGAGCCGTGGCCTCAAGCTAAATGCCAAAAAGTGTATAGTCATCCCCTTTGGCAAAAGCAAAGTGCCCACAAATTACTTCTGTGGTAATTAGGGACCTGGGGACCCAAGTTGATAGCAATCTCTCATTTGACAACCACGTGGCCAAAGTGGTTAGAAAAACATTTTATATAGCCCACCTAATCATGAAGGGATTCACATCTAGATCAGGGGAGGTCATTGTGCCTCTTTACTCATCCCTCATCAGGCCCATAATTGAGTACAATGCCCCTTTTGGGATGTACCTTACCAGACACCTGCAGCAACTGGAAAGACCCCAAAAGTACCTCACCAAGAGGATCAAGGGGCTCAAACAGATGCCGTATGCTGCCCGGTTAAAGAAACTCCAGCTCTACTCAGTGGCATACCGCCTGCTCAGAGGTGATCTGTGCCTGATGTATAAAGCCATGTCCAACCCGGAATTAATGGACATGCTGCACCTCAGAAAATCCAAATCCCATCGAGCTACGCGCTCGAGGGACTTGAACCTCAGCACTGAAATAAATAGGACATTCTGGAGGACAGATTCATAACCCAGAGGCTCCCTTCACTCTGGAATAAAATCCCAGTCCAGGTTAGGCAGAGTCTCTCATTGACTCTCTTCAAGAGGAATCTTGATGATTGGATGGGAGATCGTAGGTTTACCCCGGGTATCACTTCTGTGTCACTGTTAGACAGAGGCACAGTATACTAACCTTGAAAAAGGACATAGCAAAATTAATTTAATATGGGTGGTGAAAGTCATACACACTCTGGCTAGGCTTATAAATGCCCTAGGGCAGATAGCCTAGTATGAACCTATGATATTTGTGCTAGCTTCAGTCAGTGGATGCAGAATTCACGTACTAATAAACTGATTTTGAAGGGCTTGCTTGCTTCGCCTTTTTCAGAGGCTGTTTCTGTGATGGTCTCATCCCCTCCTGTAGACAAGAAATGTCCTCGCTCAGATACCTCTTCACCAGTCAGTGACAGAGATAAAAGCCTTGAACACAAGGCCCAAAAGTCTTCCTCAGAGCACCTTTCTGCCTCCTCAGTTCCAACTACTAAATCTGTTCCGAGCTTGGCTCCAGCAAAGCTTACCGAGGTCGCCTCGTCGCGCCTACTCCAGTGCCATCTACTTCCTCAGTTCCTATCAGCTTGTCTGTTTCTGTCTCGGCATGGATATCGCCCATTTCCGCTCAGTTACCTGTTCCAACGACCACCTCTGAACCGTTTTTGTCATCCAGCCCTGTTGTGATCTCTGCTCCAAGCCCCATTCTCTGCTCCAATCATACAGTTGTTGCCGGTTTCTAAATTGGAATCTGTGCTATTCTGTGATGCACCACAGACCCGATACTCATCGACTGGCGACCTGTTTGTCAGACTAGCCTGCAGCCCCTTTTTGGACTGGCCTGATTCCTCCTCTGGGGCATATGTGAGTTCCACCAGGAGGTTTTCAGAATTGGATGTGGTGCTCCTTTCTGACCAGCTGCTGACCGCCAGGGGAATGAATTTCAGATCCGCCTAGACCCTATCCCACTCCAGACTTTGGGTCTATTACTCCAGCATCCCCTACTTACTCTCCTCCCTTGGATCCCTTGGTTCCAAGGCTCATTTATCCACTTTTTCTAGAAGACTCCCTTCCTCAGCACCAACAGTAGTGTCTGAGGAACCTTTGTGTGTCTGTCCCTTTGGAACCCACCCTTCCGCAATTTCATGCTTGGGGGGGTGTAACCTCTGGTTCTGGTATCTGTTCTGACAGTATTGTTGGTCCCAACTTCGGATCCGAGAATGACTACCGCTCTGAGTTTGTTTGAGGCTCTGTCCCTGGGGGTGGACCGTGTGGAGTGGGGAGTGACTCTGGTTCCGGGCTCCCACTCCTCTTCAGGCGGGCTCGCTTTCTGGGTCATGGAGAGGGTGCTTTCTTTTAGCAATCCTCCTACGTTGGTTATACCCCCAGTTCCTTCTGAGCCACAGCTGTCAAAGGCCATCCCCCCCCCCCCGGACTCTAAAGCACAAGGCCCACGAAACCCCTACCCCAGGGTATTTCCCTTTCTGAGTCTGTTTCGGATGCTCCCATCGAAGAACCCTCTCGGAAATGGGTATGTAAGAGGAACACATGGACTCCCCAGAGGAGTCCCTCGCAGAAGATATGGACTACGATGATGGGGTAGGGTCCCCATGGTCATCCCCTGACTGTCTCCTTCGGAAACATCATGGAAACCTCATGGAAATCTTGAAACAGAGGGGTGACTGGAAGCCCTCCAACCCTTCCTCGGAGGAATTTGTATTCCTACAGGCCTTTCGCTGTCGGCCCTCTACTTCTTGGGTGACCCCCCCCCCCCCCACCCATTGGAGTTTAAGCTCATCGTGCAACGGGCATGGAAGAACCTGGACTCTGAGGCCATCCCCAGGAGGTCAGACAAGGTACTCCTCTCCAGAGGATCAACCCCATTGGTCTAGAGGTTTGCCAGTAGACGCTATGGTGGTGGCGGCAGCCACATAAAAGGACCTTGCTGAAGAAAGTCTTGCTGTTCTTCCACCCAACAGAGAGTCCCGGGCAGTGGACAGGTTAGGGAAGCGAGTTTTTGCATCAGCGACCTTTGCAGTTAGGTCTCTGAAATTTTTGGCACATTTTACAAAGCTCCAGAGAGATCTCATCTCCAAACTCTCCGGAACCCTTGTGGGCCAAGTATCAGATGTACCATGAGATAAAGTTGCTTCCCAACTTGCTACCATAGAGTCAATATCCAATTCATCCATGAGGTTGCTGTCGCACGCAACCAAAGGAGCAGTTAGAGCTGCGGGTGCAGATGTAGTCATGAGACGCCACGCCTTGATGTGCATTGACCTCGTGGACTCCCAAGTCTTCCTTTTTAAATGCCCCTATCGTGCCATCAGCTCTGTTCGGTGCTAAGGTCAAGGATACATTAGCCAGGTGCAAGCAAGACGGGAAGACCTTGTCTGCCATTGGCCTATGCTTTCCAAACCTCAGTGTTCCTTCTCCAGAGGATAATGTGGCACAAAGTCTCAAGGTCCTTTCTAAGACTCGCGTGGTGAGGACTCTTCCAGAGGCAGAGTGGGTTCAATAATGGAAGCTGTCCCTTTTGGGGCAGAGGGAGTCCCCGGAACCAGGACTCCAAAGATTCCTGCTCAGGTAGACCGTATCAGCGCTCCTGAGGCACTGCCAGATTGCTTTCCTTTGGAAGCAGTCAGGGGTGCGTTTTTCTCTGCACAAAGCTGCCTGGCTCTCAATTACAAACTTAGTGAGTGCAGAGAATCATTACCAGAGGCTACCACATCCCCCTAATGGCTTATCCAAGACCTCCAAAATCCTTCCCAATGTTCCACCCAGTCAAAGGGAGAAGGCAGCTTTCGAAATACGCAAGCTGTCAAAAACGAGCCATCCTACAGGTTCCCCCAGATCAGTGCGGATCAGGGTTCTACTCAAGATTCTTTTTGGTGCCAAAGAAAACAGGGGACTGGAGGCCAATTCTGGATCTCCGCCAACTAAACAAATCAGTAGTTCAGACCAAATTCCGCATGGTCACGATTCAAACCATCCTCCCCTTTCTGCGGGAGGGTGTGTGGATGTGCTCATTAGATCTCCAGGATCCGTATTACCATATCAACATGGTCAAGTGCTCCAGGAGCCTCCTTTGCTTTTGGTTGAGAGCCAATCACTACCAATTCAGAGCCCTGCTTTTCGGTCTCTCGACGGCCCCCCAGAGTGTTCACGAAATACCTTACTGTGGTAACAGCTCATCTGAGACTTCAGGGATTCCAGGTGTTTCCGTACCTAGACTATTGTCTCCTCTCTGCCCCCACCAAGCGTTTTCTGGTCAGGGCCCTCCGCTACACCCTGGTTCTATCAGAGTCACTAGGCATAGTCATACATTAGGAGAAATTCAGCCTTCAACCCTCTCAACTGAAATTCATAGGGGCAATATTCTTCACCCAGTCAAGCCTGATCTTGCATCCCCTTCATAGGGCACAAGTTCAGGTGATACTCCGTCGAAGAAAGGTGTCTGCAAGGGAAGCCTTGGTATCTATGGCTGCAGCCATCCCTATTGTTCCCTTAGCCAGACTACACATGAGATTACTACTGTGGCCCCTTCAGGCCCAGTGGATACCCAATCTTCACCCCCTGAGCTCACAAATTCTCATCACCAACACTTGCAAACTAGATGATCTCTGGTGGATGAGTACGGATGAAAATCTTTGGTGTCACCCCTTCCAGTCTCCCCAGTCCAGTGCCACGGTGACCACAGATGCTTCCCTGATTGGGAGGGGGGCCACTTCCAGGGGAAAGTCAGTCCAAGGCACGTGGTCCGATGTAGAGGTCAACTTGCATATCAATGTCCTGGAGTTAAGAGCGGTGCTATTGGCATTGCAAGCTTTTCATCTGCTCCTTCCGTCCGGAATAATTGCTGTCCAGTCAGACAACATGGCTGTGGTCTGGTACATAAACAGCGAGGGACTAAATCCTACCCCCGATGTCACGAAGCCATGCGAATCTGGCAGTGGGTGATGGCTTCCAATCGCTTTCTGATCGCAACGCATTTCCCGGGGAGCTCCAACATAATTGCGGACAGACTGAGCAGATGCATTCTCCATCCTCACAAGTGATCTCTCAGCCAGAGTGTGGCAGTGGAAAGTTTCAACCATTGGAGCCAGCCATGCTGTGACCATTTCGCCTCTCTTCAAACACAAAATGCAGTAGCTTCTTTGCCCTCTTTCCCCCTCTTGGGGAGTCGCAGAGAGACGCTTTGATCCATGATTGGCCCATGGGTCTCCTTTATGCTTATCCTCAGATTCCCCTTGTTCTAAGGAAAGCGATTCTGTTGAGAAGCAAAGTGATCCTCTTTGCCCCGTTCTGGCCTCAAGTGTGGTTTCCCTTCCTTCTAACAACTTCCTTGGATCATAGACACTTGTCAGGACCTCATATCTCACCCACAAGGACTGACTCTCCCGAATCTGTCCAATCAAGCTGACAGCTTGGTTTCTCCACTTCCATTAGTTGCCAGGCAGGAAGCCCTCTCTTCACCTGTACGTGATATTATCTTGGCCTCTCATAAACCATCCACCAGGAAACTTTACAGGGACAAATGGAAAGGATTCTCTATTTGGTCATGTAATCAGAAGCTAGACCCGTTTTCAGCCCCCGTAGCCACTATTTATCTGGCTGAACTGTTCAACATTGGGGCCTCAGCTTCCTCCATTCGAGTCCATCTAGCAGCTGTTTCCGTCTTCCATAATGGGTCAGATGGAGTCACACTTATTTCCTCTTGCCTCTGCAAGACCATCTTCAAGGGTATTTTTCCACAGCAGGCCTCCAATCAGACAGCCAGTGGAGGCATGGAATCTGTCCGGGGTTCTGCAGTCGTTCTCTGCCCCTTTTGAGCCAGCTGCGACATGTGATCTAAAATTCCTGTCATGAAAATCCTTATTTCTGGTGGCTGTAACGGCAGCCAGAAGAATTTCTGAATTACAAGCATTATGCATCAAGAGTTTTTATCTGATCTTTCATAAGGACAGAGTATCGCTTCGTACTAGCCCATCCTTTCTCCCCAAAGTGGTTTCTGACTTTTTGATTATTCAGTCCATTGAGCTCCCTGTGTTCTTCCCAAATTACTCTAATAAGGGAGAATACCGCCTCCTTGGATGTTCATAGACAATTACGTTTCTATCTGCCCAGAACTAAACTTTCGCAAGTCGGACCAGCTTTTCATCTCATTTGCGGGTCCTCGAATGGGAGGCACAGTATCGAAAGTTACTTGTCTAAATTTGTCTAAATGGCTCAGGGATTGCATTGCCTTCACACATTTACTTACGGAGGGTTCTAAGCCTGGCCAAATCAAAGCTCACTCCACTGGGGCTATTGCAGCATCTGTTGCCTTCCACTGTAGGGCCTCCATGGAGGACATTTGTGCAGCTGACATTTGGGCTGAGCCTCACACTTTTATCAAGCATTACAAATGGCATCTGATCTCCAGGGGAAGAGCGGCCTTTGGTTCAATGGTTCTCAGGAATGTTCTTCCATAAGGGCCACCCAGATTCTCCAAGTAGCTGGCGACTCTGTCGCATCAGTGATGAATAGGAAGAAGATTAACAACTTCAGATAAAGAAGTTATGTCTTACCATAACGTTCCATTTGAGTTGTTGATATTCCAGTCCTCACACCCTCCCACTGACCCCCTCCTAAGGTTCTGGCGGATCTTCTGGGTCTTTGTGGTATATTAGGGTTTCTGCACAGAGATGGCCTCTGACTTATTTCTTCTTCTATATGTTGCATGCAAACTCTATCTGAGGTAACTGAGTAAAAGGCATTGTGGGTAGCAGCTTAGCTAGAGTGTTTTTGGTGCACGCAAGCTTGGTATAAGGCCGATTCTGTTTAGAGGGCTCGGAAACAAACCCATCAGTGATGACTGGAAGAAGATCAACAACTCAGATGGAACTTTATGGCAAGACAGAACTTCTTTTTTGCTAGAATTTTTTAGGCCAACACCTGAAGCTTATAGGAAAAAGTTTTGTTGAGCATAGATGCAAGGTAGATGAATGTCTGAATATGTTGCTGAACTAAGCACTTTCATAGGTGGGTGGCTGGATGTCAGGTCGCCACTTTAGAAGGGGCTGGCAAACCTTTTGGTGAGGGAACAAACCCTAGCACTTTTCCTGAGGACATGAGGATCTGGTTAGCTGATAGACAATGCCTTACTGTAGATGAGTTGGGGAAGAAAGGAGAACTATGCCTAGCAAGAAGGGCATCACTGCACAGGAAAGAGACACCCAGTGCTGCTCATGGGTTTAAGGGAACCCATGGTGGGCAGCTCAGATTGCCCCAACAGAATCTGCCAGTAGCAGGGGAAGCCACTAGTTCAGTACACGTCCAAGGGCCTAGGGTTAAGTGTTTTAAAATGCAACCAGTGGGGCTGTGTAACCTATAGATGTCCACGGAGACAAGGTGGGGAACAAAAGGTGGGAGAGCCAGTAAGTAGGGATGACAAAATGTCAACAGTAGGTTGTCTCTAGACAACAAGGGTACCAAACTACCACAAGAGGTTGTATCCTATCTTAGTGAATGGCAGAGACCATTGCTAAGAGAGAGAGAGCCCCTGATATAACCATTGTGAAGAGAGAGAGAGCCTCTGATATAAAACCATTGTGAAGCCTGCAGTGGTTACAGAGGAGCACTACTTGCCTGGGCAGTCTGCTCCAGTCAGAGCTTTTGGAGGGACCCCATTCTAAATACCTTTTGGCTAGGGTTCACCTTGACTAGGAGGGTGGAAAAGGAAGCTAGCAAGTAGGCGTGTTTGAGGATATCCCTGCAGATGTCCTGATAGGGAATGATTTTGATAATGCAGTACAGTGTGTTCATGCAGTTACACGCAAGCAGGCGTTGAGACAGGCATGTGGGTCTGGTAGCCTGGGTGAGACCTAGATCAAACTGCACACTTGCAGCCAGGACTGGTGAGGTGATTACTTCAAGGAGAGAGGTACCCTGTAGCAGTGAGACTGAAGGTGAGCCACAGTTGCTTCTGGGTACTGATGTTCCTTTGGACAGAGTGACTGCAAGGGCAGAGATTAGTAGTACCCAGGCTGACAGTGAGGCACCCCTGTCAGAGGATACCAGACTTCCTGTTGAAGGGGAGCTGGGAAGGGTCACAAAGAGAATTGAGACAGACTCCGCTCTCGGACCCTACATTACAAGGCTTGGGGGTGGTAGCTGGTAAGGCAGTTGATTCTCGAGGAAAGGGGGGAATCTATGTACTGGAAAAAAGGGTTGCTGTACAGAGAGTGGACCCCTAAGGGAGGAGGTAGTGCCCAGAGCCTACCGTATGGAACTTCTAGCCGTAGCCCATGATATTCCCTATGCAGGTCATATGGGCATAAAACAGAGTCTTATTATGCAGAACTTCTATTGGCCTGGGATTTCCAGAGATGTAACCGGGTACTGCAGGACCTGCGAACAGTGCCAAAAGGTAGGCAAGGCAGGAGAGAAGGTGAAAGCTCTTTTGATGCCTTTGCCTGTGATTGAGGAGCCATTTTAGAGGGTAGCTATGGATATTGTGGGGCATCTGAGTACCCCAAGTTCCACAGGGGAAAATATATTCTCTTGATAGTAGACTATGCTACTAGATACCCTGAGGCAGTGTCTCTGTCCTCCATTGAGGCAGAAAAGGTGGCAAATGCTTTGATATTTTCAGCAGGGTCAGTTTCCCAAAAGAAATACTGACCGACAGAGGTGCCAATTTCATGTCAGACCTGCTGGCTTGGCTGTGGAAGTTTTGTGGGGTGAAGCACCTAAACACCACCCCTACCATCCCTATACTAATGGTCTTTTTGAGAGGTTAAACTCTACTCTGGTCCATGCTACGAGCATTTGCAGACCAGTTTGAGGGACTGGGGAAAATATTTGCCCCATCTGTGTGCTTACAAAGAGGTTCCCCAGGAATCCATGGGTTTTTCACCCTTTGAGTTGCTGTATATGCATAGGGTGAGGGGGCCTCTAGACTTCGAGATGAGTGGGAGGGTGAGTGTGAATCCCACAAGGAGTCTGTTGTGGCATGTGTCCTAAACCTCAGGACAAGGCTCAGGGAACTTGTGGGCTTGGCCCAGGAGAACCTGGCAGAAGCCCAACAGGAGAAATGGTCTGGTATGGCAGGAATGCTCGAGCTAGAGAGTATGCTGTAGGGCAGCAGGTAATGGTTCTTCCTGTCAGACACAAAAGCTGCAAGCAGCTTGGGAGGGACCCGACAAGGTTGTAAGGAAAGGTCAGTGATAACTACATGGTAGAACTGCTAGGCAGGGGCACAACTTGCACCATGTTAACATGATGAAACCTTACCATGATAGGAAGGCCCTTGTGCTGAGTATTTGCAGTGGATTGCAGGAGGATTCTGGGGGGGGGGTGTCTGGTGAGTGATCTCCTTAGTGAGGCTCAGCTTGACACCTCATTGGAAGGGGTAGCAATGTCCCAGCAGCTATCCTCTACCTAGGTTTGAGAAATCCGAACAGTGTTACAGGAGTTTGGGGACATGTTCACTGGGAAACAAGGGTGCACCCACCTAGTGCAGCACCAAGTGGATACACGACCCCACAGGCCTATTATGCAGGCAGCTTTATAGGGTGCTTGAGAGAGTCAAACAAAACTCTGAAAGAGGAAATACAGGGAATGTTGGAACTTTCAGGAGTCGAGCAGTCCCTGGGCCTCCTCAGTGGTGCTGGTACCAAAGAAGGATGGCATCACTAGGCTCTGTGTGGACTACAGGTGATTAAATAGTAACAGAGTGAGATGCTTACCCTGTGCCTAGGGCAGATGAAGCCCTAGAGCAGCTGGGGTAGGACAAAGTATCTTGCCACCATTTATTTTGCCGAGGATTACTGGCAGGTCCCCTTGACTCCCAGTGCTACAGAGAGGTGAGCCTTTGTGACTCCTTTTGGCTTGTATGAGTTCACAAAATGCCCTTTGGGATGAAAATGCCCCAGTGACTTTCCAGAAGCTGGTAGATCATATCCAAGCAGGAGATTTCGCCCTTGCTTGCATAGATGATATTGCCATCTACAGCCATTTTGGCAAGCGCACCTTCAGCATGTCTGGGAGATGCTGAGCAGACTACAGGGTTGACCTCAAGCCCAGCAGATGTCTCCTACCTATGACATAGAGTGGGGAGTGGTAAGATCAGGCCTGAACCTGGCCAAAGTGGAAGCCATTCAGGCATGGCCTGCACCTGTTACCAAAAAGCAAGTGAGGGCATTCTTAGGGACAGCAGGGTACTGCAGAAAGTTTGTCCCCAGTTATAGTACCATAGCTGTTCCCCTCACAGACCTGACAAGGAAAAACAGGCCAGAAAAGGTAGTGTGGACCCAGCATGTCAGCAGGCATTCCAGAAGCTTAAAAAAGCTTTGGGGGGACCCCTGCCAGTCCAGATTACAGCAAAAAAATTGTTGTGCAGGTGGATGCTTTAAACCATGGGATGGGGGCTGTACTTAGCCAGATTTCTTGCGAGGAAGAAGAGCACCCAGTGATTTATCTCAGTCTTAGGCTCCAACCCAGGGAGGAATGCTATGCAGCTGTAGAAAAGGAATGTCTAACCATAGTGTGGGCACTGCAGAAACTTTAGCTTCATCTGTATGGAAGGAAATTCACTGCAATCCACTAACATGGTTACATCGAGCCAGCCAACAAAATGCAAAGTTGCTAAGGTAGAGCCTAGGGTTGCAAGCATATGATGTCAGTGCAGCACCGCAGTGGGGTTAGCAATGTCAACGCAGATCGGCTGTCAAGACAGGGGATGGGGTAAGGTATTCCTAGATGGACTCAACCCTCTCAAGCAACGTTTTTCAAAGATCACTTGAAAAACTAGCTTGAATTCTTGGTGGGGGGGGGGGGGGGGTTGTGAAGGCTGCTAGTCCAGCTAGTTAGAGTTTTGTAAATTGTTGTTTGTAAATATTATGATACACTGGCTTGCCTAACAAATGTAAGCGAACTATATCTTATGATTAAACTACATGTTATGTGCTGAGCTTCAAAAATGTAACCACAGTGCACTTTGCTGGAGAAGAGCAAAAATTATATATGGACTATGACTGCAAATGTGTGTGTTCATAGCAGAAGTTGGGGCATAGTTAACTTGCAAACTCGGAGAAAATAAAGATTTGTATGTGTTTACCAGAACTAGAAGACCATGTCTGCAGCTGGAAATTTTCTATTGTTTGAAACAGGGGTAATTGCAGGTTTCCAAGGTAATTGCTTTAAGACTTCCAGTTTCAGGCAAGCTTCTAAGAGAAGTATTTTTCATAGAGACATGTTGAATTCTGTTTATCTGTTTAGCTTGGGAATTTAGATGCAAGTGTCAGTGATGTCATCTAGCCCAACCCAGCAGTAATGTATTATTAATTTAAGAACGATCTCTGAGAGTGTGTGCATTTTGTATTTTGTTCTGGACCTGTAAATATCTCTTCAGCACTTCTCATCTATATCTGTCTGGCTCTGTAAGTTAGACATTTAGGGCATAGTATCTCTTGGAGGTAGATAGATACAGAAAACATCTAGACCACTCTTGCTATATTCCTATCTATGTGAGACTGTGTTCTGCAATGTTTTAAAATATTTCCTGCGATTCTGAACTCTGTCACTGTGAGTTAATGAGTATTGTCTTGTGCTTTTATTATTTAGTGTTGAATAGTTTAAAACCTTTTAATTGTGACTGGTTTTGCTAGAGATATTTAAGCTCATGTAGTACTTGCATATGTATTTGATAACCCTGTATAGGCCACTCTTGAATAGCCTTAGTCTTGGACACACCATTTGTGTAATAGTGACATTACACAGTAAGATTGGGCACCCTTTGGTAAGGGCCTTTATGGTAACTGATAAGTGGTGGTTGGTGGCAGCTGGTACTATGTATAGCCTGGGCAGAAGGGGGCATAGCTAGTCAACCTGTGCCAGCCTTCCCCAGGAGTGTTTGTGTGTTTGTATATCAAATCTGTGTGTGTCAGCTACATGGGCAGGGACACGAAGCACTGGTTGGACAGAAGGTGCTGGAGGTTTTGGCTTGACCACTCTGCTGAGATCTTAACCCTATAGCTGTGCCATTGGGGAGTCTTGGGAGAGGGAGGGAAAAACCAGCCCAAGACTGATCTCTGTATGCTGTTAAGGGTAGTTGTACTTACTGTGTGTGTACCTATCATCCTACCAATGTGCATGTCCCTCACTGGTGTTAGTGGTGAGAATTGAGACTCCTTGATTACTGGGCCAGTGCACGGGCATCACACATACTACCACCACCAATTGTATTACTACTGATGCCATTTAAGGAACACTTGGTTCTCCGTCCTCATGAGCTAGCTAACATTTAAGTAGAATAGACGGGATCTGCCCTTTGAGAGACTGCTTAGCTAACAGGCTACCCTTCTGTAATACAGTAAAATATTGGCCACAAGCTTTTACAGATGAGCAAGACTGTCTCTTAATGCTGTAGTTGTAGAGGGAAAAGAAAATGTTTTGTACGGGTAGACTGAAAACGCCAACTTGCATCTTTTTACATTTACTTACTGTAGATGGCTGAATCCTAGAATGAAAACTGCAAACAAGTCGGATACAAGATACAGATCGTAGGTTTACCCCGGGTATCACTTCTGTGTCACTGTTAGACAGAGGCACAGTATACTAACCTCGAAAAATGGCACAGCAATATTAATTTAAAATGGGTGGCGAAAGCCATACACACTCTGGCTAGGCTTATAAATGCCCTAGGACAGATAGCCTAGTATGAACCTATGAACAAAATTCTTGCTTTTTAACTTTCCCTGCCTGTTAGAATTAAGGTCCAAACAAATCCCAAGTGAATCAGACAAGCTGCTTTGGTTCATTGTACTCTAAGGTTACGGGGGATTCATATAAAAAGACAGTTGGTATTACTTAGTGCCTGGCAATGTAGTTGAGCTTCTTCAGCTTGTCAAGGAGATGGTGAAAATGGCAACAGAAAGCTGTACACTTAACGCACAAGTACTTACAGGCGAGTCCAAACGTATCTTCTGACCAAACAAAGCAGTTTCTGTAGGGGGCTTCAGATTTTAGTCCCCACTCCAAGAACACTCTTCCTCTACGCTACTTTTCTAAATTTTGTGGTTGGGAGAAAATATGGTGACTTTCGAAGTTCTCTGTCTGTTTCTTGTCCTGAAAAAAAAATGTTCTTTGGTAGGTTGAACCTTGAGACCTACTCTTTCAAGCCTGAGGTGGTATCTGAAGTGGCATAAATTGTTCAGCTGTTTTCTGTCCATACACAAAGAGCAAGGCATTTAATGCATGGAGACAGCTGAAACGCTATGTAGTAAAAGCAAAGGATTTCAGGAGGTCAGATTGCCCATGTGGCCTTTATGCCTTGCAAAAAGTGGCTGGTCTAGTCTCTAAGCAGGACCACTTGCAATTGATTGGCCAGGTGAATGCCACAGTGACCTTGATGTTGAACATGGTACAATATGATCAGTGTTGTGGTTAGACTGTCTCCACCCTGTCTCCATTTACTCTGCATTTTTATTGATCTAAGTGGTAGTTGATGCACGTTAATCATTGTATGGCCTTGCACAAAAGTCTGCACTAAGTTTTGGTCTGGATTGCCCCACTTGCTGATCTTTCTACCAAAGGTCAGACAGTAGCGAACTGCTAGGATAAAGTTGTTCAGGGCTTTACAGATTGAGGCCCTAGGGACAGTTGTGTTCTTCTAGTCAGACATCCTTTATTCCAACAGGAAATGAGAAGTAGCAGTAGCTTTTTCTCCTGAACATTGCCCTGGCCTGGGGGGGGGATGCATGTCATATCTTGGGATTTCTAATGAAGCTTTAGAAGGCATACAGAAAGAGTAGACTCAGCCTGTTGTAATATCCCTTGGATAAATAAAATTGCAGGTACAATCTGGCTTGCCTTAACATCTACTTGTGCAATGAGTTTGTTGACATAGCTATGATCTTGAGTCATGTAGCTTGCTTGGGCTTCAGTTGGTGAAATTTGATGTATTATTCTGTTAGTAAAACAAAATACAAAAATAGCTTTGTGTTTTGCAGAATGCAAAATTTTTTTGTTTGTGGCATTTAATTGCCTTATTTATAGCTGTAGTACATGCTTTGTACACCAGATGGCAGCCTATGTACACCTTTTCTTCAGACATGTTTGTGATAGCAGCGCTGTAATTCCCATGACACAGGTGATCCTTGCATTCAAGAGAAACTGTCTCTAGTCTCCTTTTTAGACCTGCTGACATTTATCCATTGCAAAGCAGTAAAGATCAAGGCTGAAGACGTGTTATGTGAAATGCTAGAAAATGATGTTGCACATGCAGATGATTCTGTGGTAGTAAAACAGCAGAGGTTGACTCTGGATTTTAGGGATCCTGCTGAGAAAATAGTGGACAGAAAATAGTAAGCTGTTCTAGATTAATATCTATGAAACTGTGGTGCATAAAGAAAATGAAGTTAGGCAAGGTATCAGTAATTTTATGTGATTTGAAAAAGGAAACTAGCCTGGGTAAAAGTTGAGTCCTGTGAGAATGCTGTTGCAGAGTAATTAAACACTGAGAGAAAGCTGGTGTTCAAGAATGTTGAAAATGGAAAAAAATCCTGAACAGCAAACAGCCTTATAGAGGAAAATAGTGAGGGTGGAACAGGCTGGCACCAGTGGGGTGAGGGTGGAACAGGCTGGCACCAATGGGGTGAGGGTGGAACAGGCTGGCACCAGTGGGGTGAGGGTGGAACAGGCTGGCACCAGTGGGGTGAGGGTGGAACAGGCTGGCACCAGTGGGGTGAGGGTGGAACAGGCTGGCACCAGTGGACTGATGTGTAAATCCAAACTTAACTCAGATGCCCGGCATCAGTTGGGGCCTGGGTTTTGGAGCTGGTTATGGAAAATGGTAGGTGGGGGTAGTTTGGTCGACAAAGTAGACCCCTGAACGTCCCTAGTTTGTGCAGAGGAAGGACGAAGACACCGCGTAGAGCTGTGAATGTCCCTCGTTCTTGCAAAGAAAGGACGAAGGTATGCACATTTCAACAGCAGTAGTATCCATGCTAATAGTGCTGAGCATGTGTGGAAGTATTTTCAGACTTCCAGTATTGAGCACCATTGCTCATTTAAGACTGCTGCAATGATCTAGGGAAATTGGCAAGGAATAGATTGTGCACTAAAGTGTTCTGTTGTGCAAAACAGAACAGTGGTGAGGCTCCCAGTAGGTAGGAAATGCAGAAAACTCACAGGGTGAGGGGAGTGAGAGGCTCAAGATGGATAAGACTAACAGGATCTTTGAAGGTTATTCTCACTGCTGCCATTAAAATTTTGGAATTATGTTGGCTGCACTGCTTTTCCACATTATACTCTGGCCAAGTTTTCTGGGACCTGTGCATTGACTTGCAGGGGATCGTTTTGTGGTCATTGGAGAAAGGTGAGAAGAAACTTGAAACAAGAGATTCAGTAGTAGTGTTTCTAGGTAGTGGAATGTAAGCTAGATTAACTTTTTGTGAGTATTAAATAGACTTGATTGCTCTGTTAGTCTAGTCTATCCCTCAGCACTGAGGAGTTGCGAGTTTGAGGTTAGGCAGAGCCAGCCTCCTCCTTGGATCCCTTTGCAAATCCTTCACCAAGACGCACCATGCCCTCTGAGACTAGCTATGTCCAACTTGCTCTGTGACCTAAGAGTCCAGTCCACTTTACTATGGACCTACTCTAACTCCACCCAGTAAATTTCATTCCATAGGCCGCAGCTTCACTCTGTTGCCCCTAATCTGTGGCAACCTTTGCCAACCTGACTTTACTGAAATTCTGAACAATAAACTATTTTGTTCGACCATTTCCTAACTGAACAGAATTAAAGTGTACATGTCAGCAGGTCATCTCCCCTAACTTCCATGGGTGCACTAGAAGCAGCAAAGGTTTTCTGTGATTGTTAATTTCTAAACCTCTCCAACTTAAAACGTAATACTCACTGCTTCTTCCAGTCCCTACGCCATATCTAATGTCCACAGCTCCTGTTATTGGCTCTTCTATTGCAGCTCTTACTTTTACATTCCTCCAGACTTGTGGATACTATGTTAATTTTATTTGGTTCAGATTTGCCTCATCTATAAGATGTGTATATTGCATTTTATACTCCAGAACCTACTTTTTTAAAATTGCAGAAATGTGTCCGATTTGTTTTGATTTTACATTCATTATTGCACTATACATTAAATCGTTTAGTTATCACTTTTTAAAGTTACTTTGTGTGTAAACTGACTTGAGTCTGCAAATGGATTAATCTGATCAGTGCTGTACTGAAGTAAAACAAAATTTAATGATGTTGGTACACAAGCAGGTCTGAGGAAAGAATTGTGCCCCTAAGTCAGCATCATGTCAGCTTATGGGAAAATTCATGGCAAATTTTGCAAGATGAGCTTGTAAATCGTAGAAATACTCAAGGCATTTGTGCTCATTGAAAAGGTTCTGCTGGTCCTTTTAACCTAATTTACAACTAGGTTACTGGAAGTGGACAGGAGCAGCTTGATGTGTTAAGCTTTTTGAAGCTGCTGGTGCTAACATTTGTTTGGAACGGGTGGAATTGGGGTGGTGGTTGGGACTCTGGGCGCACGGGTGTACAGGCATCAGTGCTCTAGTTGGCATTGGGCCTGTCTTGGGTGGGCATGTGCTTGGAGACATGGGAGTGCAGAGGTGGAGGAGGGGTTATGTTTCACAATTTGTGTTGGCTATTTCATGATGGGTTGTTTTGAAGTGTGGTTGAGCTTGATTTTTTGTGATTGTTGGGATCTGGGGAGGCGTGGCAGTGTGCTAGGGCGCTTGTCCTTTTGTATATGTTTTTGTCCTTCACTGGGGTGGAGCTTTTTGTCGTTCTACTGGTTTTTTATTTTGTGCTCCCTGTTTTGTTCTGGTTTGGACATCTTGGAGTCGTTGGTTGCAGTTTTTTCTGGTTTCATACTTTGTCTATCAATGATTTCACGTGGCAGAAAGTGTTTCTCTGGGACTGGACTATAATCCTAACAATGATAGTTTGCAACAGAGGTGGAGGAGGATGACCAGGAATCAGGAGAATCCCTTATTGCAATTTAGTGTTTGAAGGTAATATTTCTACATCTTAACCTAATTCAAGTGAACATGAAGATTTTTTACTAGCCCTAAGAGACCTGGAAAATAATCTCTCTAAATTGAAATGCTTTATATGGCAACGTTTACATTTGGCGGTGTGCTTACGCGTCCTCATCATTCCGAGATGTATGCGAGTATTGTGCATGCCCACATGTGGTGAGGCATACCCTGAATTACTCAATAAATGGCAACAGCTGAACATGGACTTTGGGTTTAGTTACGTTAAGTTGATGTTAGAACATTTTAAACCCCTTGAGGATAAATTGAGGATAAATTGTTGCGGCAAACGGAACAGGCACATTCTGATTTGTTGCTTCATTTCAGGGGTGAGACCTACATTAATCTAATGGATATTCTAATGTCTTGTATGTGACCAAATTGCAACAAACCAAACAGAAGCTACAAAGGGGCTTTAATGATTTTTGTTTGGGGAATGTTTGGCCCAAGCCCACTGGTTCCATATCTCTACGGAATGGTTCAGCATCCAACCACACTGCGCCTGTATTCATTGTGTTGGACACACCTCCCTCTACTCAGATGAATGAAGTGAGGAATGAGAGCACTTTGGTTTCAGATCAGCATCAGGAACCTCTTCCAGTGAAGGAGATCACTGTTAAATAAGAATACTGTGAATGACCTCAACTCCCCCACGGAATCAACAGGCTTTAGCATATGAGAAGGCAGGAGCCAGATCAAAGATGGTTCCATCCCTGTATATGGAAAAACATTTTTACCTTCCCGATGAAGCAATGACCAGGTGCGTATGCCCGCTAACCAGCAGGGGGAGACAGAAAAGGAAACATTCTGTGGAAAGATTCCCTATGAACAGGAAGATGCAACAGATGGTTTAGTTGTAATCCTATCTGATTACTCATATCCGATTACTCACTGAATATGAAAGAATTTTGTATATTAAGTAAAGGTTTATCCTTTGTTCTAGCAAAAGTAAGTGATCTTGAGACTGTTCACACACAACATAGCATTGAAGTTAATATTCAGTACATCAGAGGAACCTGATATTCCTGTTTATAAGACACCTGGTGCTTTTTCTTCCCCTCTACCACCGCATATTGACTAATTTGTGAGAGCATGTGAGAGAGAAATCTGATATGTATGCTCCCCATGAGAAAGGTTTTCAAAACGTGATTCTTTAGAGAAGTAAGCCTTAGAGCATCTGCATGATTTGTGTACAAGACCAGCTGGAAAAGGAGGAGCTGTTGTGTTAATGAACAATGTAGATTACGTGGGTGCAATTAAATTATTATTAGATGATGATGCTTATTCCACGATAAACTGGTCTCTGTTACAGGCAGTTTTAAAAGAATATCAGGGATTGCCTTTGATTTATTAATGGGTAGACTAATTGTCGATCATTTTTTAAATGTAAACCATCCGATTGTACCTCTGTTTATCCAAATCTCATAAGCCAAGGAAAGAACCACCAATGCGACCCATAGTAGTGGGTGGGGGTTGGGCCATAGAACTCCTTTCTGTATACGTAGAGGGGAAACTGAAAGTCACACATTCCCATAGGACACCACTCGCTGTTTAACTGATTATAGGAATGAACATGATTTTGCTTCGTTTGATGGTGACTTAGAAGTTAAAAATGTATGTACAGCTATACCCAATGTTTATGGCGTTGTCAAAACCTCTTGTAGTATCAAATGTTTTTGCCAATGACACTGTCAACATGATTTGTATGCGAGTTGATTTTAGAATTGTTTTTATGTTTGGGAAACGGCTATATTTACAGAAATGGGGTGTCGCTATGGGCACCCGATGCTCAAATTCATATGTGGATTTGGTGATGCATTTTTGAGAAAGCATACACCTCTATAATGTGCTGTGTAACAACATCAGGTTATACAGACTGTAGATGTCTTTTTCTTATGGGCTGGGGGAAGAGGACTCCTTAATAGAATTTTACATATCTAGAATCCACCACAGATTTCCTCAGGTTCTCTACTACACACACATATGACTCTCTAAATTTTTTGGAAATATCCCTCATAAGAGAAACATAATGGAAGTATTTCCTCTTCTTTATATAGTAAGACATGTTGGTGAAATGTACTGCTATGTAGTGGTAGTATGCATCCCAGGCATATTTTCCCCAATGTAGTGAAAAGTCAGTTTTAGAATTACAAGAATATGTAACAGACTTGAGAGAAGCAAATATACTTGAGGGACTATTTTTAGATAGAGGTTACAATAAAAGAATGGTAGATGAAGCAAGAGAATAGGTGATAGCCAACGGACCAGACCCTTGCCCGAGAGCTATAGGGCAGACAAAGAATGATTACACCAGTAATCCTAAAAGGAAGAACGTTTACTGTACCAGGTATACTAGTAACATCAGCATGATACAGGATACCATTAAGCATTGGCATTTTTAACCATGGATAGACAGGCAGCTGAGGTCTTAGGGAATTCACCCACCTTTATTTATAGAAATAATAATCCCAAGCAATTGTACAGTGATAAACAATTGAAATTACAAGGGAGCTATAGACTAGGTACCTATTCATGTAGGAATTGTAAGATCTGTGATGTCATAACTAAGCAGCAAGAGTTCATTCATCCTAGTATGACATTTGAATTTAAACCTAGATTCTATGCCAAATGCAATACCACAAATAGTGTATTTGGCTACATGCAACCTCTGTACTTGCTTCTACGTGGACAAGACAGTACAGTGGCTGAGAGAGCCAGTAGACATCTGTGTGAAATAAGAACTAAAATCGTTAAGAATGCCCTTGCTAAACATGTAGAACTATCGGAACATAGTTTTAGGGTATTGCAGCGTGTTCACAAGAATATAAGGGGAGGTAAAACTAACAATTAGAACAAGTGGAATTAAGGTGGATATTGAGACTCCAGGCACACGGGTATCCAGGCATCAGAGCTAACGTTAGCATTAAGCCCATATGAAATGGGTTTAGGCTTAGGAACACAAGAGCATGGAAATAAAGGAAAGGTATTCAACAATGGCCGTTTCATGATGGGTCGTTTTGAAGTGTAATTAATCTTGATTTTTTGTGAGTATTAGGATTTGAAGAAGCATAGTAATACGCAAAAGCACTTGTCCCTTTCCATATGTTTGTATCCTTCATTGAAGTGGAGCTTTTTTGTCGTGGTTGTCCTACTGGTTTTTATTTTACACTTATCAAGGGTACCAGAACTTGTCAGAGATTTGGGATGCATTTCTAGCCTTAAAAAGGCCCTTGTGGTTATGGAGAAATTAAAGGGGGGGTATGGGTGAGGCCAGGTTAATGAGGTGGATGCAGTCATTTGAGGAGCCATGTGAAGTGGTTAGTTGGAGGGATTGTAGTGTTTTAGTAGTGTTTCATTGTTAATTCATAATATGTTGTCCATTTAATTGGCTAACACTGATATTGAGTGCAGTGGCTCAGTAAGGTAGAGCAAGTCTCTTCATAGTCATTGGGGTCCCAGGTGGGGGGTGAAGTTAAGGATGTAGCAAGCCTTTACTTTTCAAGACCTCGTTAAGCTAGTTAATGTAGCATGACATCAGTTCTTCATTTGGTAGGTCGATGAGTAGGCCCAGGTTGGGGGGGGGGGGTGAAGTTAAGGATGTAGCAAGACTTTACTTTTCAAGACCTTGTTCAGATAGATAATATAGCATGACATCAATTCTTCATTTGGTAAGTAAATGTCCTGCTGTATCTGTACTTGTTGTAAACTGAATGCAGTGGGGAGCAAGTGAAATTCTGAAAGAACTGAAAGAATTGAGTTTAGTGTCATGGTGGTTGGTGTTTATACACAGATGGCGAAAAGGTGTCACTGTCATCCTTTGGTACAGATGTGGGAGAACCTGGGGAGAATCTGGAATTAAGGAGAAAAAGAACAGCATGGGGGGGGGGGGTAAATGTGTGGCAATTGGACTTAAGATTAAAGATGGATCATTGTAAACAGTAAACCGGAATGCGTTTCCTAAGGTTGTGGAACGTTCATATGTTCAGTGTTATAGATGTCCAAATGGCCTAAACACTAATTGATTTCACAATATGTATGGCATGCAAACCTCACCTGCCCAAATATCCAGGCTCCTTTTAAAAATACTAAAAGTATTTAAATTACATACGCTTATAGGGAGATTGGAAGTCTTGTAATTTTAACAGTAATAAACTGCCATCTGATTTTTGAGATTTTCTTTTTTTGGTAGAAAAGTCACTCGCTCACTACTCCCCTGCTGAAAGTGTTCCCGTGGTAGTGTGTTTAACAGCTCTCTCCCTGTGCTCTGCACCGGCTTATAACCCAGCTCACGGCTCTGAAATCATGGTTGTGTGCCCAATCACAATTTTCAAGGACTTCCCAAATGTTAGAAACTGATATTTACTACTTTACTATTAGCTTAAATAACTTAGCTACTTGTTCTGAGAAAATTACCTTGGAGTGCATTGTAGGCTGTTTCCCTTGGTGAGCACACTACCATGAACACTGACTACCCTTATCCGCCATTTTCTTTCATTCTAAAACTCCCTGCAACCCTTTGTTCTTTCTAAAACCCTCTACAAACTCTCTCCTAGTTTTCCTGTTTTTTTTTTTGATGACTAGAGAGTCTGTACCTGCTGTAATATCTCCAGCATTCGGTCTAGGACTACTGATTGTTTTTGGTGCTGTACTCCCCCTCAGGTGCAGCCTCACTATGCTCTGGCTTGCTTTGCTCCCCAACCCTCCATATTTCCTTTATACCCAACCATCCTATCCCTCCCCCAAAAAACTCCACCCCTTCCTGTCTCCTAGAACATTCTAAACACCTTACCCTTCCTCTTAATCACTAATTAGTTTAGCCATCTGTAAATCCTACTAATTTCTATAAATCTCCTACTCCCCCTACAGGTTGTTGCACCTTAACTTTACCTCGACTCTCCAAAAGGCCCAACAACTTAACACTCCTACTCCCTTACCCACTCCTTACTAGGCCATGGCTACTGCAACCTTCTCTAGTCTCCCCTTGTCTCCATTACTTCTCTTTCATACCTTGTATACTGGTCAGTTACCACCTGTCCATAGAGGTCCCACTTATCCCCATGCTAAAAGCTTCTCATCCCCACAGTACTTTGTAAAAAAAAAAAAAAAAAAAATCTGCTCAACTTTCTTTCTTTTCCATGAACACCCTTCTGCCTAAAATCAAAATTCCTCCTCCCCACCCTCTAGCATCTAAAACCAAGTGCAAGTATTGGACCTATAACCCACTTAAATTCAAACTTTACAATCTCCATATAACCCTGCTTCTATCGGGCAACATGCATCCTAATCCCAGATCCATCCACCACCCCACCATGAATAAGGCTACGTCTCCCTACTTTAAAAAAAAAAAAACTCATCTACAAATCTGTGAACACCCATAGTATTCTAAATAAAGTTAGTGAAATCCATGCCAGGATAACTACCCACGCCCCTGATGTCACTTCTCTAACAAACATTGCTAAAACCCCAAACCCCTGATAAAGACATTCTCCCTCCTGGTTATGATATACTCAGCTTAGATCGCCAAAACAAAAAAGGAAGGGGGTGGTGTAGCCATTCTGTACTCCAGTTACCTCACTGTTACAAGTCTTAGGAAACAGATTCCATCCTTTTCTCCTGCTGAACTGGTGACGGCTAACCTTAAAATTAATGAGCACACCACCATCATTCCTTTGCTTGAAGATATTCTCTCATACTTTTCTCAACACATCCCAATGAAACTGTCCTCCTTGGGGATGCCAGCATTAACTGGTTATCTCTAAGTAATCCCCAAACTCTAGTACTCATATTAATTTATATGGATTTACACACTTTTTTCCCAGCCTACACATACAAATAACTCTCAACCAACATACTTATATTGACTTGGGTACTTGTATCTAATCCTTCCAAATGCCGTTACCCTGAAACCCTACCAAACACCCTGAGCAATCACTCCCCTATAAAAGTGCTTAGGTTCACTCCCCACTTCTTCAAACCACGTGCGTTTATTACTTGTCGCAAACTATCTAACTTCAATCCAGAAACCTTTAATGCCCGCGCCTCTAAATTAAACTGGAAATTCCTTAACCAACTTCCACTAGATAAAGCAGTCCTAGCTTTCAACTCCACCTTCCTTAACATCTTAGACTCACTTGCTCCCCCGCGCAAAGTCTGTATTACGTCAAACACATCTCCATGGCTATCTAGTCACCTGTACCCTTATGATACCCAGAGACAGACTGTGGAAGAAATGGTCTCAAACGAAGCTCCCCGAACACTTACAATAATACAAAGAACGCCGAACTCTGACAAAAAAAAAAAAAACATATAATCAAAAGTAGAAAGAAGTCTATAACATACCTCCCACAGCCCTAAGATCCAATCCAAAAAAATTCTGGAGCTACATTAATCAAATATTACATCCCAGTAATCGTAGCTTCCCTAATCCATGCACAGACAGAGGACACCCAAAGAAGCTGCCACTCTCTTCAATAACTATTTTATCGACTCAATATCTAAACTATTCAACTCTAACCCAAACTTATCTACTAACACCCCCGACTATTCTGAACTTGCTCCTGGTATGTCTTCCTCTAAAACATCCCTCAAACCTGTACCTATTAGCTATATCAAAACTAAACTCTCAAGTTATGCTCGGCATCAGCAGACAATATACCTTCCACTTTCCTTCAACTAGCAGCTGACTCTTGCTCTCCTAATTGCTCTATCTCTGAATCTAAAGTTCCTTCCATGTGGAAACAATTCTACACTCTACCTGCACACAAAGGAGGCAACTCCTCTGATCTCCAATTTTAGACCTATCGCTGTCCTCTCCCCCCTTTCCAAAATACCGAAAAAATGTATTCACAAACCATTTATGTAGCATCTAATAAGGAAAACCTGCTAACACCCACTCAACATGGCTTCAGACCCAAACACAGCACCACTACAACCTTTTATCCTTCCTCAACATGGTTTCTGTAGCCATGGACGACCATAAACTAACTTACTTGCCTATTTTGGACCTCTCAAAAGCTTTTGACACAGTCTCACTCTCTTCTGCCGCACAAACTGCATCACCTCAACTTCTCCTTTGATACTGTTGCATGGTTCTCCAGCTACATCTGGCAATCAGTCAGTGAGACTCTCCCCTCCTCTCCTGTCAAAATGGGTGTACCTCAAGGGTCTATCCTATGGCCTTTACTTTTTAATATCTTTACTAATGAACTCCATATCTCCTGCCCTCAGTCATCCTTGGTGCAATATGCAGATGACTCCAACTCGGTTGAAACATGGCTCTCCAACTCATCCTTAACCATAAAAGAACAAAGCTGTTACTGTTCCTACCTAATAAATTCAACAATGTAAAATCCTCCTCCTCCATACTTGTCTTTTAATACTTCCATCCATGCAGAATCCAGCAGCGAGCTCTTGGGCATCACCATTGATGATCAGCTTAAATATGACTTGCATGTCAACTATATCAAGACTACTCCTTCAGAACTAGGGCTCCTTTATCGCAACAAGAAATTCCTTGCTTTTGAAGCAAAGGTAACTCAATTGCTTACCTTCTACCCAGTCTAATGTACAGCTCTCAAATTCTCACAAATTTTAACTCCTCACTTCTGACCAAACTCGAGTCTACCTACAACAAGGTAGCTAGATTTGCTGCTCAACAAACCTACAAATCCTCTTCACTCTCTAAAACACCTAAAATGGCTTGAATTACCCCACCAGCTTCTCCTCTCAGCTCCAGATCATTCATTCTGTCTTATACCAGCCTTCCTACTGCCCTTCACTGTCCCTTCTAATCTCCCATTATTCTCCTTCCAGACCACTCCAAAGCTGTACCCAAGACCTACTGCAAATCAAAGTCTACATCCGGGCATTGTGTACAGTTATCACCCCACTATTGCCTGGAATAAGCCGCCACTAAAAATCGGGACCCTTACACATCCTTGAGTACTTGAAAAGTCACTGATCCTGCCACTGCAATCTCCCTCCCTAAACATCCCCTACTTCGCATACATTATACTACCTCTTGCCCATTACTCACTTTTCTTCCTAGCTCCCTCTGTTCCTTTGACTACCCTTTTTATGGTCTTGTAAAACCTATAAAGCCGATCGCTTCAGAGAAACATTTAATAGTAATTGTCCTGCCTTCATGTAACTACATTATGATCAAACTGGGTTTTTTGTAATCACTTACCCCAAAAAAAATATTGTTCCTGTGTGTGTGTGTGTGTGTGTGTGTGTGTGTGTGTGTGTGTGTGTGTGTGTGTGTGTGTGTGTGTGTGGTTCCACTTCTAACCATTGAAATTTCAGAACATCGAAGTTCTGATCGAGACTAGAACATCGAATTTTCAAACATCGAAGGTTACAAGTGTAACCAAAAAAGTAAAATTGTAACAATTGCATGCAGGGGGGGGGCTTCGCCACCCTGCACCCCCCATGCGGGGCCTGTGCCCCCCTTCCTACTTTAATATTCCAACTCAGAGACTGCACTACAGTGGAGTAAAGGGAACTCTCCCGTTTACTGCTATATGCTGAAGTGCTAAGCGGGAGAGTTTCTGTACCCTATCTGTAGTGCCATCACACAGATGACAGACGCACACGGTATGCAGGGCAAACACAAACATTCTCCCACCTACACTCCTACCTTTTTCTTCCCCTTCAAACTTTCGATGTTTTAAAACTCTATGTTGGGGTCTCTATCTGAACTTCGATTTTTAAACGTTAGATGTTTTGAAGGGAAACCATACATATATATAATATAGCGAGAGAGAGATTAGAGAGGGATGCATTAGAGAGAGATTAGAGAGGGATGCTGTAGAGAGAGAGAGATTAGAAAGGGATGCTATATAGAGAGAGACATTAGAGGGGGATGCTATATAGAGAGAGAGATTAGAGGGGGATTATATATAGAGAGAGGGGATTCTATATATAGAGAGAGATTAGAGGGGGATACTATATAGGAGGGGATACTATATAGGAGGACACTATAGGAGGGGATACTATATAGGAGGGGATACTATATAGGAGGGGATACTATATAGCGAGAACAGGCGGATACTATATAGGGAGAAGAGGGGGATACTATATAGGGAGAAGAGGGGGATACTATATAGGGAGAAGAGGGGGATACTATATAGGGAGAAGAGGGGGATACTATAGAGAGAGTAGAGGGGGATACTATAGAGAGAGTAGAGGGATACTATAGGAGAAGAGGGACACTATATAGGAGAAGAGGGGATACTATAGGAGAGGGGGATACTAGAGAGAGAGAAGAGGGGGATACTAGAGAGAGAGAGAGAGGGGATACTAGAGAGAGAGAGAGTAGAGGGGGATACTAGAGAGAGAGTAGAGGGGGATACTATAGAGAGAGAGTAGAGGGGGATACTATAGAGAGAGAGAGAGAGGGGGATACTATAGAGAGAGAGAGAGAGAGAGAGAGAGTAGAGGGGGATACTGTAGAGAGAGAGAGAGAGGGGATACTGTAGAGAGAGAGAGAGTAGAGGGGGATACTGTAGAGAGAGAGAGAGAGGGGGATACTGTAGAGAGAGAGAGTAGAGGGGGATACTGTAGAGAGAGAGAGAGAGGGGATACTAGAGAGAGAGAGAGAGGATACTGTAGAGAGAGAG
>NC_056748.1:716715020-716915020 GCF_019279795.1 Protopterus annectens
GGCTTTCACAAGGTCTAGAAAGATGACTCTGGCATATAGGCCCAGAATGTTTACAAAGGCATTCACAGGGGTGTAGGTGTTAGAATTTAACTCATTTTTGGACATCTGGATTCTTAAAATTACTGTTATCCCATGCTAAGATAATTTAGTGGTGTAAAAAATGTGGCTTTGTGGGATATTGCTTCAATACGAATTGTATTATTTTACTGTTTGGTTACTGGGTCTTATTTTGGTTCTACCTGGCCTCATAGTACTGAGGTAGAGGAATGCCAAGAAGTACATGTAATTTTTTTTTCTTATGGGCCATTGTTCTTTAAGTGTCATCATTTATTTTGATGTAGATTATCCAATCTCTGAAGCTTGGCATTTCTGTGCCATTTGAGTGTAATACTTCTCATTTTCAAATGTAAATGTTAGTTTAAATTTCACTTTTTTTCTGTTTCCTCCCTTTCAACTTGAAGGTCATTACACCTACTCGGAATCTAGGGTTGTCAAGGATGGGAACATCATCACCAGCCGTGGTCCTGGTACAAGCTTTGAATGTGCACTAGCCATCGTGGAGACCTTAATGGGCAAAGAAGTCTCAGACAAAGTCAAGGCACCCCTTGTTCTTGATTTTTAATGCTTGCTTTTTATGAGCATGATTGAAAAAACACTTAATCACCTTTACATTGCAAGGATTGACTGCATGGAAAGCCCCTGCTGTTTTTGGAGTATGGGTGGCTGAATATTCAGTAGGAAACTGGAAATTTAGTCATACACTGAAATTTAGATCCATTTCCCAAAAGCTTTGACTCCTGTTTGTTTTCAGAACAGATTGAGGTAAACTTTATTTGTAAATTGTCTTTAAGTGTGTTTTACTGTATATGGAGGTTTATGGTCCTGCAATTCACACCCCCAAATTCTGCAGTACTGCTTTAATGTGTAGCCTCTTGTATTAAGACAGACTGTTCTAATTACACTTTCACAGAGGTGGTAGCAGCACTTGGTTCCATGCTTTATAAGTATGTTGTTGTAAGTCAGTAGTTTCATGTTATGTTCACCTTCAGTCTTTGTCATTTTTTGCTTTATCTGGATTGCTGTTTATCATGGGAGAGACCTGTCTGTTTCCTTGTCATTCTGCATCTCTGTAAAAGGAATTATTGCATTGCAATAAAAATGCAGTGAAGCGCATGGAAGTTTGCCTCCTTAACATAAATGTTAGGAAATATTTTCTTTCAGCTTTGTTTTTTCTTGGGGCTTTTTTTGGTGTGGATTTTTTGAGTTGGCAGAGACATCCCTGTTAACCACTGAATAGGTAGCTTGTTTTATTCATACAAATTAGTCTGACGTGATTACTCTGAAAAAGCAGCGGTGCTGGAAACGGCCTTCTTTCAGAAAAGAGCGCTTCATTGTCTTTCCTTTTCAGGGCTCATGAATACTTCCTGTTCAGATGATTCATGCCATGGTTCATTGTTGCTCATTTGTTATTGATAGGACTGTCATTTGACACTGTGTGCATTTTTTTGTTTAAACATGTTTTTGCCTTGCATTAGTTTGATATTTCACCTGCAGTTATTACAGAGAATAAATAATAATTGGATTCACTTAAGGGTAATATGCCAGTAGGGCAATTGTTTTAATTATCGTTCCCAGAAGTAAAAATCCTATCTGGGGTTTTGCAGCAATATAAAACAAGATGCTCAGTTTTCAGAGTGAATGAAAACAGTTAAGTTATTTAATTGTGGTAGATGGTTGTTGGTGGTTAAATGCAAAACAGTTTACCTCCCCAAGGAAGTTTTCCTAGTAAAGTTACTGTTAACCTAGAAATTGATGTTTTTCCAGAGGATCCTGTTTCTCCTTTTTGTAATTTTAAACTTTTTTTTTTTCTAATTCATAACCCAGTAAGTGAACTTGTACTCTGGCCATTAGAGCAAAGATAAGAGTATATGGACAGTTCAGTGTTTGTATCTGTGTGTATTCATCTCTGTATAGAGGTCTATGCGTGTAGATGTAGAGAAGTGTGTGTATAGAGAGAGATTATATAAGCTGTCATTTAGAATAGCTTTCATATCTTGCATTTAATGTGAATCTTTTTCTAACATTTTAGTAGAGTATTTCAACTCTTGTTAGACTTGCTTCATTGATTTGGATGCTGAAGATTTCAGCATCAGCTATGTTTGCTTGGAGAAAACGGCTTCATTTTTTATGTGCAGGATTCCTTATGCTGTCAGGTGTAATATGTTAAAAGTACTGCTAAATAAGTGGGAGTATCTTGTTTTGTATCATGTAAAGTTTGTAGCACTTATTTTTGGTTGAGCTAATGCCTGTATCTCCATGATTCACTGGCTAATAATTTTTGCTTCTTTCATTGTCTGGACCACCTCAGTATATTATTTTATTTGTGTTTTTGGCCACCTCAGTATATTATTTTATTTGCGTTTTTGGCCACCTCAGTATATTATTTTATTTGCGTTTTTGGCCACCTCAGTATATTATTTTATTTGCGTTTTTGGCCACCTCAGTATATTATTTTATTTGCGTTTTTGGCCACCTCAGTATATTATTTTATTTGTGTTTTTGGCCAGGAATGTCTGGGCAATTGATGGCCCCTTTTTATTTGAGGCTAGGGAGAAAATCTTCAGTTAAAGTAAAACTTAATGGTGAAAAGGAGTCTACAAAATGGAGCATGATCTTTATACATGGAGAGAATATGTAGTCGTGGGTACACAAGGGTTGCATCATTGCACTGACCATTTTAAATCTCAGGAGATGGCATTATGATAGCACAGGCTAGAGTCTTGAATAAAGTACAGTATTTTAATGGAGTTGCAGAAATTCTGTAAACTGCTAATAGGAATACAGTTACTGTAATTTCATTCAGTGGTAAAAGCAGAATCTTTTGTGAAGCCCATGAAATGCCTGTGTGCTTACCAGCTAACCATGCAAAACCAGTGGCTTTATATGGAGAACTACTTGCCATAACCAATGTTGGTGTTTTGCTTTGTAGGTTTGGAATAATGGTTAAGGTGTTTACCTCCTAGACACAAGGTATAAGGTTCGATTCTGACCTAGGGTTGTTGGCTAATCTTAAAATGGCCCTTCAGGACAGATGACCGAGTATTCACATGTGAAATCAGCAGATTCTGCATTAGGAGCTTCATTTAAAATAACAGGGAGGATATCATATTTTTAGATGTCTTCCTACCTCCACTGATGCATGCTGTGACTTGCTATGTAAGTGCTTGCTTCCCAGGAGCATGCTATTTCCCTACTTTTGCATTCCTTGATTGTAAAGTCTTGTTTTGAATGCCAGCCATTACCTGTTCCAACATTGCATTATGGAGGCACGTGAGGTAGATAAATGCACCCAAATGCCATCATTTTAAGCTTGGAACATGTGGTTCTTTTTCTGCCTCGAATGCATGGAAGCTGAGTTTTTTGGCAAGGGGAACAAGGACTGGCTCCTTCATGCAACAGGCATAAGTCAGAGCACTACTAAAAGCAGCATCACCAAGCATATTGAGGCATACTCTTGGAAGGTACATTTACAGAGTTTTAGCCTAAGGTTGGTTTGAACCTGTTCCATTCGCTTGAGGAGGGTGAAAGGACCTGGGGGTGGGGGTGCATCCAAGTGTAGGTAAACTGATCATACCTTGTGGACTTATGTGTTCTGAACTGTGAAGGTGGGGTCATAGCTGGCATGCTTCTGCGACCTATACACTAATATAGCTATAGACCTGTTTCATCTGGTAATGGGGACAGGTACATTATTTTACTCCCCCTATAAACAAGGCTGGTGAGATGGGATATCCCCCTAGTTCTGGATAAAAAAAAATTCTGACCATCAGTCAAAGGGGTGTGAGAAATTGGGTAACCTTGAGTTACACAATTAGGCATGCTATCTTTGCCATGTCTATTCTTTACTCCCTGGATAGTTGAGTAATAGTTTCCAAAAGCCAGGAAAGTAGAAATTAATTTTCTCAAGGTTATTTGTGGCATCCATGAAAGATTTTCCCATCTTAACTCTGGCCAAAATAATCTAACTGCTCTTTTAGTAAATCAGGATGCTTATCTTGCAACACACACACACACACACACACACACATACACACACAGCCTCTGTCGCTTGCGCTGTTGCTTGCTCGCGCTCTGTCATACTCGCACAAAAGTTGGGATGGGTGTATCGTACCCAATACATTTCAGACCTGTATCTTTCATTACGTTTATCCCAAATGATAGTGGGTGACTTTTATAGGTATGGAAACAGTCAGGGAGGTGATACAGTGCTTTATTGCAAGCGCATAGTAAAACCAACTAGATAAGCAACCTGATTACATTGTTATGGCAAACAAATATAATGCAAACAATTGTTTTATATAGGTACTGTATGTACATAATGAATGTATTGCCATCAGTTTTGTAGAAGTACATTATCACCAACAAAAACATACACTTATGTATGCGTATATCAGGAGCAAGTGGCCTAATTTGGCTAGTACTTCATTGGAATGAAGAAAGGAAGCAACTTGGTAAGACGGTAATAGGTGTGAAGAATGGAGTCTTCATTGTATAAAGATGCAGCTTGCCTGCTGAGCTAATTCTTGCGTATTTTTAACTGGATAGATAGATGGGTTGGCAGAACCTTTCCAGCCACAGCTTATGCCATTATGACACTACAAAAGGTGCACCAATCAAGAATAACATAGTTCAGGCAAATTATAGCACAGTTATTAGGATTTATTGGGGATTTTTGTTTGTCTAAGGATTTGAGTTTTTTTTTCCCAATAAACCTTTCTTGTATAAGAGGTAGTAGTATAAAAGACGTGGTTGTCCACAGTAGTTATGCTGACCTTGGTGTTAAGAGGGTGAGAGAACGTGGAGATCTTGGGACCTTTCCATGTGGGAACTGTTCTGTTTGTCAACATATAGTATATAGTATGTAGCTTTGATAAGATCAACAATATTAAGTTTGTACCTAATGACCACTTTGGTTGTACTAGAGGGTGTTTTATATTCCCTGAGGTGCTCATGTGGTCTGTTCTGTATAGGAGAGACCAGGAAGTCTTTTAGGGTCAGATTACAGGAGCACTTTAGAGATATTAGAAATAGAACTGAAATCCCAATAGCTCTGTTTTTTTTTTTAAATCATCGTGGTGGAAATAGCTGGTTGCAGGGAATTATTTTGGAAAAAGTTGTGTTGTAATGTTGAACAACTAAAGAACAAGTTGCTTTATAAGGAAACTGTCATTTTAAAGTTTGACACCTTGATGCCTATTGGGTTGAATTTTTAGTGTGTAATTGGAAGATGCTCATTTTGTATAATTGACATAATCTGAAGTAGTTACTTCATTTGCTCTGCAACCTGTGGGTATGGGATCCGACCTCGGATCCGAGCCGGCAGCTTTCCAAGATCCGAGCTCCTCCTCCCCCTACCCATAATCCCCTGCTACCAACCATATTACCTCAGATCGTTTTTTGCCGTGGCTGAAGAAGCTTTCCTTTTGAAGAGCTCCTGGCTGGGTGAGATCGTTCATGATTTATAACCTCTTCTAGAATTTAAAATCTTGTGTGTATGGTATTAGCCCTTTTTCTATCCCTTTTTGTGCTAGTTTAATTTTTTTTGGTGCAGTTAGCTTTTCTTTAGTCACTCCCCCTCCCCCCCTTAGCGTTTCGGTGTGTGTGTGAGTGCTAAGATGTCGGAAGGGCCTAAGGCCATTTTTTCTAAATGTACTGAGTGTGGCCACAAGCTTTCCCCAGCTGATGGCCACACTCTGTGCGTTTTGTGCCTGGGGGTAGCCCATCTATCAGAGGCCTGCCAGATCTGTGCGGCCTTTAACCCCCGGGCACTTCGGGATAGGAAAAACAAGCTGATCCTGTCGGGAAAGCTCCCCAGGAGTCAGCTTCTTCTTCCTCTCCCGTTCGGGCTCCGGCTGCCTCAGCGCCCTCTGTTCTCTTAGCTCAACCCGGGACTCAACCTCCCTCTTCAGGTTTGAGCTCTGAGGAAACTAGGGAGAAGAAGAGGCACAAGGATAAGGAGGGACATAGATCCCATAAAAGGCGGGCTGAATCTTACCCCTCGGCTCCGCCAGCTAAAGCAGCTAAGTCTCCTTTGAGGGTCTCCGGATCCTCCTCCTCCTCTGCTCCATTCGCCTAGATTCTTGCCGGAGGAGGAGGATCCGTCTTCCTCGAGGTCGTCGAGGCGGCCCTCCCGGCCCACCTCTACTACCTCTTCCAAGTCAACGAGAAGCATCTCCAAAGCGGATATGGATCGGATGATGCGTCGGTTTAGCAGACCCAAATGCAGATGGGGGTGCTCTTGCCTCCCCACCCTCTGGGGGGGGGTGCGGCCCCCATGTTTGCCCTGATCACTCCTTCTCCGACTCATTTTCGGATCCCGGAGTCATCGGATCCGGGCCCCTTCGGACCCAGGGATTTGTCGGCGCCGATAGCGCTGGTCTCTTCGCTGACTATGCCCTCGAGCTTGTCTGATCCGAGCTCTCGGGACCGAGGGCTGAGCGTCTGATCCGAGGGAGTTGTTGCGTCTTCGGAGCTGTTGGCTTCGGAGCGCACCTCTCTGTCTGCGCCGACTGCATCGGCTCCGACCCCAATCCCTTCCTCAAAGCCGAGGAGATTGCTCTCAAAGGCTGGCGAGGGCGATTCTCCTTCGGCTTTTGAGGTACTGGAGAGGGTACTGTCGAGGTCCTCCAGGTCCCCAGTTCAGGCTTCGGATCCACCTGTACCCCCACTGTATGAGGGTCTGTCTTCCATCATCCGACCATCAGGACAGCCTGCCCAAGCCCTCCAGCTATTTCCCGTGGAGGGACAACCCGTGGACGAGCCCTCTTCAGATAGCCCCACAGAGGAGGTTCCTCGGAAACGTCTGTGTAAAAGGAGGCACCTGGACTCCCCCGAGTCCGTTCCCACCGATACGGACTTAGATGATAGGGAGGGTTCCCCAAGGTCACCCCCTGAAGATGTCTCCTTTGGAGACATCATGGAAATGTTGCGTATTAGAGGGGGGTGGTCTGCCCAAAAACCTTCTCTTGATGAATCTGTGTTCCTGGAGGTGTTTGAGGCAGGCCCATCTACCTCGTGGGTGTCCCCTCCAGCCGACCCCCTGGTGGACTTAATTACCACCAGGGTGTGGAAGAAGCCCGATACCATGGAGCCAATCCCTGGGCCCCATAAAGTCCTAAGTCCCCCCACAGATAGACAGTCATGGGCCAAAGGAACCCCTGCTGATGCCATGTTGGTGGTGGCGGCCACCAAGAAAGAACTCGCTCAGGAGAGTTCTTTGGTCCACCCGCCAAATAAAGAATCTCGAGCGTTGGACCGGATTGGGAAGCAGATGTTTGCTTTAGCAACCTTTTCCATAAGGGAGTTGAACTATATGGCACATACCATCAGGCTACAGCGAGACTTGATCAAGGAATACGCTGCAGCCCCCCCGGAGTCCATGTCAGTCTGAGACAAGAATGTGTTTACGACACGAATGGCCACTCTGAAATCCATCTCTAATACGTATATGCGGCTCCTCTCCCATGCTTCGGAGGGAGCCACTAGAGCCAGCGGAGCAAGGGTCGTCTTACGATGTCACACCTGGCTCCATCTTTGCGACTTCGCGGATCCCTTCAAGGCGTCCTTCGCGAACGCCTCCTTTGACGGTTCTGCTCTTTTCGTCAAGACCGTTCGCGATACGCTGGTCCAAAGCAAAAGGGACGGGAAGACGCTGTCTGCCGTCTGAGTCCGCTTCTCTAGTCCCCAAAAATCCTCCTCCAGGAATCAGAGGGGACAAAAGAAGCTGGGGTTCTGCAAGTCTCAGCAATCCCATCCAGCTGTGGACCACTCGTCCTTTAGAGGCAGAGGAGGACAAGGTGGACGCCGGCCCAGAGGCAGAGGGAGGCCGCATAATTTCGGGTCTAGAGAACCTTTCTCGGACAGACCCGCACAACAGCCCTGAGGGCTTGCCCGACTGTCCCTCTTTGGAGGCAGTCAGGGGGCGGTTGACTGAGCACCTGTCAAACTGGGAGTCCCTTACAACGGATCGATGGGTGCTCCGTATCATTTCCAGAGGTTATTCCATTCCATTCCATTCCTAAATCTTCCCCCAAAAACCAGATGCCTCCCCAATGTCCCACCCGATCAGAGGGAGGCAGCAGCTTCAGAGATTTTGAAGCTGCTAAGAAAGAGCCATCCAGCCCGTCCCCCCAGATCAGTCCAGATTGGGTTATTACTCAAGGTTCTTTTTGGTGCCAAAGAAAACCGGGGACCTCAGACCCATCTTAGACTTTTCCACTCTGAACCTGTTCATACCCAAGGAAAAGTTCCGGATAGTCACTCTTCAATCTATTCTTCCCCTTCTGCGGGAGAATGACTGGATGTGCTCCATAGACCTCAAGGATGCGTACTACCACATCTTGATGGACAGACAATCCAGGAGGTTTCTCCGCTTCCAGCTTGGAGCCAGTCAGTATCAATTCAGGGTTCTTCCATTCGGCCTCACCTCAGCCCCCCAGAGTGTTCACCAAGGTCATGGCGGTGGTTGCAGCCCACCTGAGACTTCAGGGCATTCAGGTCTTCCCGTACCTAGATGACTGGCTCCTTACCGCGACCAACAGGCATCAGCTCTCTGTGGCGAGAGATAACACACTGACTCTAGCCCACAACCTAGGCATTTCAGTGAACTGGCAGAAGTCCTGCCTGTGCCTCACTCAAGCCCTGGAATTCATAGGGGCCAGGTTGGATACTCGAATCTCCCGAGCTACTCTAACGTCAGTCAGACTGAACAGCTTGTCATATCAGGTGTTGGCCCTTCTTAGGAGTCCTACTCCTCCAGTGGAGTTAGTCGTGAAGGCACTGGGGTCTGTGTCAGCAGCGATCGGTCTTTCCCTCCATGCCCGTCTGCGAATGCGAATATTACAATGGACCCAAGTCCAATGGTCCCTCTCGTTCCACCCATTGAACACGCCGATACCGCTGAGCAAGAGTTTGCAGGGACTCCCTTCTTTGGTGGTTACATGCGCGGGAACTCTGAGAAGGGAGGCCTTTTGTGATTCCCCCGGTCGAAGCCACGTTGACCACGGATGCTTCTCGCCTCGGGTGGGGGGGGCATTGTTCAAGCAGATCCGTTCAAGGCATGTGGACTTCCCTAGAGACCGCATTGCATATCAGTGTCCTAGAGATGAGGGCGGTGCTTTTGGCGTTGCAAGTTCTCCACGACCTTCTTCCCCTGGGGACTATTGCAATCCAGACAGACAACATGTCAGTAGTCTGGTATATAAACAAACATGGAGGAACCAGATCCTATCCCCTGTGTCGAGAGGCCATGAGAGTTTGGGAATGGGCGATCTCCACCAACCGCTTTCTGGTAGCAACACATATCCTGGGATGGTCCAACATATTAGCGGACAAGCTAAGTCAGGTGCTTCTCACTCCGTACGAGTGGTCTCTGAATCCATCTGTTGCGAAGCAGATCTTCCATAAATGGGGTCGGCTTCGCTGCGATCTTTTTGCTTCTCCTTTAAACACAAAATGCAGTGAGTACTTCGCAATAATTCCCCCCAGAGACGCTCTAGTCCATGCTTGGCCTCCCGGGCTCCTTTATGCTTATCCCCCCCCTTCCACTCATGATGAAATTCATTCAGAAAGCCTGTCGGTTGGGGAGCAGAGTTATCCTCATAGCCCCATTCTGCCCTCGATCTCACAGTGTGGCTCCTCCGTGGATTCTGGATCCCAGTCGAGACCTGATCTCGCATCCCTCGGGTTGCCCAACCCCGAACCTCGTCAACCTCAAGCATGCAGCTTGGCTGATCCAGTTCCAATAATGGCTAGGACTCCTGGTATCTCATCTCCCGTTAAGGCCATTCTGGTTGCGGCTCATAAGCCATCTACCAGAAAACTTTACAACAGTAAATGGAAACGTTTTTCCATTTGGACCAAAGACAAGGGCTTGGACCCATTTACTGTCCCTGTTCCGACCATTCTGGACTTACACTCATTGATTTTTCGGCAGGGAGCAAGTGCTTCTACGGTTAAGGTGCAGTTGGCGGCCATCTCCCATTTTCATGTGGGGGACGGCATAGGTTCCTTAGCATATACAAAGTTGTGCAAAACCTTCTTACGAGGCATCTTTCTTTTAAATCCACCTGTAAAGTCTTTGGTTCCCCCATGGGATCTCACTCTAGTCTTGCAAGCCTTGACGAGTCCACCTTTCGAACCTGCGGCCTTGGTTCCGTTCAAGTTCTTGTCATGGAAAACTGCATTCTTAGTGGCTATTACTTCGGCCAAAAGGGTTTCAGAACTGCCAGCCTTGTGTATGAAACCTCCTTACCTTATCTTTCACAAAGATAGTGTCCCTCAGGACTAACCCATCTTTCTTGCCCTAGGTTGCTTCAGAAGCAAATATAAATCGATAAATCTACCAGTGTTTTTTCCAAAATTTCAGAACAAGGGAGAATACACATTACACAAATTGGATGTACACAGACAGCTGCGTTTCTACTTGCATAGGACTAGAGAGTTTCGCAAGTTGGACCAGTTGTTTGTCTCTTATGCAAAATCAGCCATGGGCAAAGCCATTTCCAAAGTGACTGTAGCAAATTTGATCTGTCAGTGTATTATTCAGGGGTACATATCGTCTGGCAAGCCAGCCCCGGTTGGTATCCGTGCTCATTCTACAACATCTGTAGCCACCTCAACAGCTTTTTGGTCTAGGGTTCCAGTGGACGACATATGTTTAGCAGCTACTTGGTCCTCTTCTCATACGTTCATTTCTCATTATAAACTAGATGTGATTTCGAGGAGTAGGGCTTATTTTGGCTCCACGGTGCTTCGGAATATCCTTCCGTAAGGACCACCCAGGTTCTTATAAGGTAGCTGGGGACTCAGTCCCACAGGTTGCAGAGGATATGAAGCAACTACTTCAGATAAAGAAGTTATGTACTCACCATAACGTTCCATCTGAGTAGGTACTTCATTTGTCTGCAACCGACCCCCCCTGCCATCCCCCGAACCTTTCGGGATTTTCTGATCACCTTTAGAGTTGATTTTTGTGTTACCAGTTTAGTGAGGCAAAAAAAACGATCTGAGGTAATATGGTTGGTAGCAGGGGATTATGGGTAGGGGGGAGGAGCTCGGATCTTGGAGCTTGGAAAGCTGCCGGCTCTGATCCGAGGTCGGATCCGATACCCGCAGGTTGCAGACAAATGAAGTACCTACTCAGATGGAATGTTATGGTGAGTACATAACTTCTTTTTAATTGGTTTTAATTATTTAATAGGAAATAGTATTCAAATGGTGTGTGTGATGGTGTTATTTTGTACTCTTGAAAGGCTTTAAGCCGAGGTGCTAGAGTGATTTTTTTGATCTATTAAAACCTTTGAATTTACTGGCAGTGTGGTTTTCTTTTCCTTTTTTTCTAGTTTGTGTTTTTTTATATAATTCATTATGGCCAGTGAACAGTCTTTTCAAATACCTTGCATCTTTAGAGAAGACGTTACACAGAGAACTATAGATTATATTTCCCAATCAGGAGAATGCTTGAATGAGGGTTTTAACAGCCAGAACGGTCAGACTAGGAGATGCTGCTCAGAGTTGGGAAAAGGTCCTAGAGAATGGCTGTAATAAACTATTAATCCCTTTCCAGCTATTGATTCACATTCCAGTGCCCTATTTCCAATGAAGCTGCAAGGTGCTTTTGAGAAATTAAAGTGCTTGATATTTAAAGAAAACTCAGTTTTCTACAATATTATGAGTTTACAGCGCTGCATTGAACTAGATGAGTCACTGAGAGGACTTAGGGTATTTAAAAACCCATCTATGCCCTTTGATCTAAGTGGTGGTGATAAGTTTTCTGCTCATTGGACGGCTGCAGCCCCTTGTTATGGAATGGGTTGCTGCACTTAGGTGTTCTGTGAGGCAGCGATTTTATTAAAGAAAAGATTACTGACCCTATGTGCTTCCATTTCTACACAGTTGTCATCCTCCCGTTTGGATCAAATTTTGGGAGGTATTAATGATGAGGTAAAAGAAGCTTCTGAGGCTGTAATAGCCCATAAATTGAAACTCAGAAGGGATGTTACAAAGTACAGTAATGGTTCCGCCTTCCAAGTATCCAATAAGAGATCACAAAGAGGCGGGCACTCCCTCGAGGGAGAGGAAGTGAAACAACATCGGGTATATTTCTTCTGAAGCAACGGCCAGTTCTTCAGAATGGGAAAATGAAGAAAGGGCCTGTCCACTGTTGCCTCCTGCCCAACAGCCAAATTATCCACAGGAGAATTTTCATGGAGGGGAGGTGAAATGGTGATTCAACAAAAGAGAGGTCATCCAGAAGCAGCTAGAGGGAAGCAGTCTTATGGCTTTGGGGAAAAAAAGATGGCTTTAATTTACAGACCTTTAATGACTGTAAAAACTTAGTTTTTAATATATTGTTTATCAGATCCTAACATTTCTGTACTGAATTGTGGTTTGAAATTTATCCCTACTGTTTTACCTAGACCTCATTTTTAAGGCAGAATGGTTTATCCGAAAATTGCGTTTTGTCATGTTACTTTTGCACATTGAACTGTCTAATATTGAATTGAATGATTCTGAGTAATTTTGAAGAAAACAGAGATGTGCAGTTGTTCAATCTCACCGTTTATTCTTATACGTGTTCGGAGCCGACCCAGCCGCTTTACAAGCTGAAGATCTCAGAGTAGCTCGACCAGGTCCCTATCCAATGATGCTCTGTCCTACCTCAGATCTAGTTTGCTGCTGCAACAGATCGGAGGTTGTTTGGAGAGTTCGGTCCAGTTATTTTATATTTATCTTCCTTTTAGCTATTTTTTGCTGATAATTACTAAAGTATACCAAATCTTTATATTTGTACTGCTTTTGGGCTGCTTAGCCTTAGAATACTTTATTTAGAGTTGACAAATTTCGTCTTTTTTTCAGAACGGTTGCTCTTAGGCCTTTGGCTGTTCTTTGGTTTAACCCTATCCAGTGTTAGTTTGTGTGTGTATACATTATATATGTGTGTGTGTATATATATATATATATATATATATATATATATATATATATATATATATATATATATATATATATATATATATATATATATATGCATATATATATATATATATGCCTGTGGTTTGTGTGTATATACTATATATATATATATATATATATATATATATATATATATATATATATATATATATATATATATATATATATATATATATATATATATATATATATATATATATATATATTCTTGTGGACTTAGTTCAAGGATCTGACAACTTAAAACTGTTTTAGACTTGCAGTAAAGTTTTTTCTTCCTGTTTATGATGTCTGACCATAAAGAAAAGCAGAAACCTGGCTTCAAAAACTGTCCAAAATGTGGGCAGATGTCCATTACGGACGCCCATGTGAACTGTTTATTGTTTGGGACCTTTTCACCTCCAGGATGATTGCTCTATCTGCCATTCCTTCATTAGTAGGGTCTTACTGGAGAGACTAAGGAAGCTGGTAGAGGCTTATTGAAGCCAGATTTCCAGGAGTCCTTGGACAAGGCTGACCAGACCTCCAAGTCTTCGAAAGGGTCGAAGTCTTCTAATGTGTCTTCAGAGCCCAAGTCATCAGCTCCAAGCCTTACTGTTAAGGTGCGGTCGCCGGCTTCACAGTCTTCAGAGCCGTGCTCAGAGCAAATGTTTCGGAGATGGTCCCCGGTCTTGGAGCAGGTCTACGAAACTTTGAGGTCGCCTGTCCTTCAATCAATGGCGTCTTCAGTTCCCTTGACTCGTTCTTCGAGGACACACTCTGATGTGGACCGGGTGGTGCAGAGGCTCATTGAGAACCCGGCACTTGCAAAATTATCGGCCTTGACCCAACCAGCCTAGGGGACTACAACCATGCCACCTGCTGTGACTACTCCTCAGCCGAGCAGGGCTTTCGGAGCCAGAGGAGGAGGATCTGATCTTTCGGAGCCAAGGCCTGTTCCAGTGCCCTCTGCTCAGTCTACCCTGACTTCTTCGGTTCCATTGGAAGACTCTGGGAGCAGACACTCTCTCGTCTGTTCTGGGGGAGGGGGTGGATTCTAACATGCATCTATTCTGACCCTTCCTCTCGGGGCTTCAATGTGGATGAGCTGGGCTCCGTTCTCTGGTTCGGAGCCCACTGTCTCTGCGCCTTCTGGGGGGGGGGATTCTAACATGCATCTATTCCGACCCTTCCTCTCGGGGCTTCGGTGTGGATCAGCTCGGCTCCGTTCTCTGGTTTGGAGCCCACTCTCTCTGCGCCGGGGAAGTTGCCATCTTCTTTGGAACCGGCGGCTTTTTCGGGTCGGAGCAGTGGTGCCTTCGATGCTAATAGGAGGGTTATGTCATCCAAGATACATACGTCAGGTCCCTCCTCCCCTAAAGTGCCGCTTTCTGCCTCTACATTGCAAGTCCCTGTGAAGCGTCGAGACCTGAAGCCTCCGGTAATCCCATTGTGTGACCCTTGCTCTACTGGGACCTCACTAGAAGCCCCCACTGATGAGCCTCCCAGGAAGAGTCTTTGTAAGAGGAGGCATTTAGATTCCCCGCAGAAATTTTTGACATCCGACACAGACTTAGAGGAATTTGAAGGGTCCCCACAGTCCCCGTCAGAGGGTATCTCCTTTGCTGATATCCTGGAAGTCCTAAAGCAGAGGGGTGACTGGCAGTCCGTTAGCCGTACTGAGGATGAGTCGGTGCTCCTGAAGGCCTTTGGGTCTCAACCTTCCACCACCTGGGTGACTCCTCCCTTCGAACTAATGGAATTGGTTGCTCAAAGAGCGTGGGAGTCTCCCGATTCTATGGAACCAGTCTCTCTGAGGCCCAGCAAGTTTATCACCTCCCCCAAGATGTTCCTCACTAAGGGAGTTCTGGTTGATGCCATGGTGGTGGCGGTGGCCACCAAGAAAGATGTGTCGGAAACCTCTTGTACTGTCCATCCTCCTAATAGGGATTCCAGGATGATGGACAGATATGGGAAATGCATCTTTAGTTCTGTGACCTTTGCTATGCGATTTAACTATTTGACTCATTTTACCCGTCTTCAAAGAGCTCTCCTAAAAGAGCTTGGAGATGCTCTACAGGGTAACACAGATGGAGCTGTCTCTGAGAAGGTGACAGCCCAACTTAATACCCTTAACTCCATAGTGAACTCGTCCATGCGGCTCATTGCCTTTGCAGCCGATGGTTCAAGTTGGCAGCGGGTTCAGCGATAGCTGTGCGGAGACTATCCTGGATGCGCTTATGCTCCTTTGTGGAAGCCTTCAAGTCTTCATTTGTCAGCACCCCATTTGATGGCTCTTCTCTTTTTGGGCCCAAAGTCAAGGAGACTCTCACTAGCTGTGAGCAGGAGGGAAAGACTCTTATCTGCCGTAGGAGTCTGTTTTTTCACCCCTACTAGACCATACCCCAAAGGGCAGATAGGTGGAAAAATGTGGTTCCGAAAGTCCCAAGGAGCTTTCCAGAACACACATAGTCAAACCCCCTCCAGGGGCAGAGGAGAGGGTAATAATGGAAGATGCAGCCCCAGTGACAGAGGGAGTCTGCAGAACCAGGGCAACAGGGATCAGTTCCTTGGTAAGCCCTATCAGCACTCTTGAAAGGAGGCCCGACTGTCCTACTCTGGAGGCCGTCTGGGTCGCTTGGCTTTGTATCTGGATGCCTGGCTTTGAATTGCAACAGATTTTTGGGTACAAAGTATCGTTACCAGAGGTGACATCATTCCCTTTTTAGAAAATCCACCTGTGGGGGAAAAAATCCCAGACGTTCCACCCAGTCTCAGGGATCAAGCAGCCATAGAAATCCAGAGGCTGCAGGAAAGTCATCCAGCCAGTCCCAGCAGACCAGATAGGATCTGGAACTTACTCCAGATTCTTTAGTTCCAAAGAAGGCGGGGGACTGGAGGCCCATTTTGGATCTCCGCAGACTCAGCACATTTGTAAAAAAGTAGTTCGGATGGTCATGCTTCAGTCTGTTATCCAATTCCTCGGAGTGGGCGATTGGATGTTCTCTGTAGATCTCAAGGATGTGTACTACGACATCAAAATGGCCAGGCCATCCAGAGATAATCTGCGTTTCCGGCTGAGAGCCAGTCTCTACCAATTCCAAGCAATGCCCTTTGGACTCTCAACAGCCCCTAAGAGTGTTTACCAAATGCATGGCAGTAGTTACTGATCACCTGAGACGTATAGAATTCAGAGTGTTTCCATATCTGGATGACTGGCTCCTTACCGCCGCCTCCAGGCATCAGCTAATTCTGTCCAGGGAACACATTCTCAATCTCTGCTCTGTTAGGCATTACTATCGATTTCGAAAAGTCTGCGTTGTTGCCATCGCAGCGTCCATCATTTATCGGAGCAGAACTAGACACCACCACCATAGTAAAATTGCCCCTGGACAGAATATCCACCCTCCGAAACCAGGTTTCGGACGTTTTGCAGAGAAGTACCTGGCCATCAAGTACTGAAGCTGTTGGGTACCATGGCAGCTACGCTCATAGCAGTTTTTCTGGGTCGTATGCACATGAGGATTCTTCAGTGGTTACTCTTCACCCATTGGTCTTACCAACAACTTCCAATGTCATTCCTAATCATGATTACGGACTCCTGCAAGAAGGATCTTCTCTGTTGGTTGACCAACCAGCAAGTTACATTGGGTCGACCGTTTGTTTCTCCCCCGCCGTCAGCCACGGTGACCACGGATGCTTCTCTGATAGGTTGGGGGGGACTTTTTCAGGGAAGAACAGCCCAAGGCACCAGGCCAGAAACCTTCTGTTGCATGTCAGTGTTTTGGAGCTGAGAGCAGTGCTTTTGGTGTTGCAGCACTTCCACAACTCTCTGCCTCTAAGGACTATTGCTATACAGACTGACAACATGTCTGTGGGTCTGGTACATCAATAAACAAGGGGGAACCAAGTCTTACCCCCTGTGTCGAGAGGCCCTGAGAATTTGGCAGTGGGCAGTATCCACTGGGTGCTTTCTGATAGCAATGCATGTCCTGAGGAAATCCAACGTAATAGCGGACAAATTGAGCAGAGTCTTTCTGTTACTGCATGAGTGGTCACTCAAAGACAAAGTTGTGGAAGGGGCCATCCTTGCTGCAATCTGTTTTTAAATCCCCCATAAATGCCAAATGCAGAAGCAACTTTGCCCTGAATCCCCGTCTGGGAGACGGCCCAAGGGACCCGCTCGTACGTGATTTGCCCCCGGGACTCCTATATGCATTCCCACCTACACCACTGACTCCGAAATTCTTGCAGAAAGCCCAAGAGCCTGGGAAGGACTGTAATCTTAATAGCCCCTTTTTGGCCTGGACAGATTTGGTTCCCCTTCCTCAGACACTACCAACTGGAGGAACCTTGGATTCTGGACACAGTTCTAGACCTGCTGGCACATTCGTCAGGAGCCCTCCATCCCTCCCAACCTAGCCAGGTCGCATGATTTTTCTTCAGAGGTACAGCACATTCTTGTGTCCTCGCATAAGGCTTCCACCAGAAAGTTGTATGTTAGCAAATGGAAGCTATTTGCTTTTTGGGCCTCCCCAAAATAACATTTATCCTTATGTTGCTCCAGTTGCCAGTGTTCTGGAATTCCTATCTAAGCTTTTTCATGAAGATGCTGCAGCTGCCACTATTAGAGTTCAATTGGCTGGAATTTCTAACGTTCATCTTGGTGGTGAAGGTTCTAATTTGATGTCTCACAAATTATGTAGGGCCTTTCTGAAGGGTACCATCCATCTTAGGCCGCCTGTTAGACAACCCTTTACTCCCCGGAATCTAAATTTTGTGTTGTCACGTACTATTCTCTCTCCCCCCCCCCCCCACCCCGTCAGTTGAAGTTTCTTGGAAAACTATCTTTGGTGTCCATTACCTCAGCATGTAGGGTGTCTGAGCTTCAAGCCCTTTCTGTCAAACCTCCATATTTGGTATTCCAGACAGAGTATCGCTGAGGGCTAAGCCTTCATTTCTGCCAAAGGTGTGTTCCAAACTATCAAACTTCCAACTTTTTTTCAGTAGTCATTCTAAAAAGTTGGAGTAGATGTTGCATAAACTTTGTCCACAGACAATTGAGATTTGTTTTGGACAGGACAAAGAAATACAGAAGATCTGACCAACTCTTTGTATCTCATGCTGACACTAAGAAAGGACTACTAGTCTCTAAAGTTACCCTTTCCAAATGGTTGGTTGACTGCATTAAATTTATATACTCTTCAGCTAACCAAACAGAGCGTGGTGTGAAGGCGCACTCCACTTGGGATGTTTCTGCATCTGCTATGCGGCGCGATTGCTTCTGGGCACTATATATGTGCAGCTGCCACTTGGTCTAAGCTGCATACCTTTATCACTCATTACAATGTGGACAGGACCTCCAGGGACAGGGCTTCCTTTGGTTCCACTGTCCTCAGGAATATACTCCCTTGAGCCACCCAGGATTAGGGTGCTTGGGACGCTACCCATGTGTAAGAATAAACGGCGAGAACTCCATGTGAGTTGTTCATCTCACCTTTATTCTTACATTCCCACCCACCTTCCCCCTCCAGGGTCTCGAAGAACGAGTAGACATGGAGTCTGGTGGTCTTGTTCTGGGACTTGTTACTCCAGTTGCAGTATTTATTGGGTTATACCGCTTTATGCTGGATTCAGCAAACTAGATCTGAGGAAGGACATAGAGCATCATGGGATAGGGACCTGGTCTTGAGCTACACTGAAATCTTCAGCTTGTGAAGTGACTGACTCGGAGCCGATGGATCGGCTCCGAACCCATGTGCCAGAATAAAGGCTAGATGAACAACTCGCATGGAACGTTATGGTAAGTACATAACTTTTTTACTGGATTCTTCTATTGAAGAAAATTTAGTTAATGCTTATTGTTTAATGGACATTTTGAATGTTCTGTGTAAAAGTGATTTTATTCCCCCTTTTACTTATGAAGGAATAAAAAGCTTTTCCACCATGGTGAATTTTGCTGTAGAGAGTTTTTGAAGGAAAAAAAGATAGTTAACTATAACCTTATTAAAAATGAGTTGGCCCTTAAGAATTTAAGTGAAAGGGATGATATTGTATTGAAACTTCTGATAAGGGCAATAAAATTGTTGTGATGCATTACTGTCAGGATGAGAGGATGTGCTATGAAAAGTTGAATGATTTAAATATGAAGTAGCTAATATGGCACATGAATTTAGAAAATTTACTATGTAAAGGCTTTAGGTTGTGCTATTTATCTAATAAAGAGTTGGAAAAAAGTTTTCATCTAAAGGGTGTACTTTAGCTACTTTTTGTTTGCCCAAGGTTCATAAGAATATGTATACTCCTGTAGGCTTAACTATTTCAGCTGTGGACGATTTTCTGCATATTATAGGTTTGGTTTTACATAAGTTTTTACCAGCTGAAGTAAAAGTTAGAATCTTGTATTAGAGTTTTGAGGTTTTTTTTTTGTTTTGTGTTTTTTTTTTTTTTTTGTTTAGGTAGTTAGAAATTTGCAATGGACAGAGAATAGTTTTTGGTTGGCTCTGGATGTTAAGAGTCTTTAATAAAAATATTCAGCTCCAATGGGGTTGGGAAGCATTAACTGCTTTTTCTGGGGATACTCCATTTTCTAGTTATCTGATTGAATTGGTATATTTTTGTTTGTATCACATTTAGAGGGACATCCATGGGGCACCATTTTCCCCTATGTATGCAAACCTTTTCATGGGTTTGTTTGAGAATGTTTTTGTATCATTTGAATTTTTAAGAATTAACATGTTAAGTATTTTGGATATATAGATTTGATTTTTTTTATGTGAAGGGGGTGTGATTTCATTTTATTGTAATGATTTACAACAGAATACTTTTTGGTTTGTAATTTGATGGTGTTCAATATGGTAATTTTTTTGGGATCTGATTTTGGAAGGTTCTGTAGGCAATAGTATTAAAACCAGAGTACATAGGAAATTTGGTAATGATCTGCACTTTTTAGATGGTAGAAGCAGCTATCTGCCCCATTTAATTAGGGCTTTACATTAGAGCTTTTACATTTTAGTAACTGTAACATCCCGGAAGAGTTAGTTGGAATTGTATAAGACATGAATTGTTTAGTCAGAGGGGTATGATTTATCCATTATAAATAGTGCTTTGTCTAGATTGGCATCAGGTAATCCACAAACGAAGACACTTGGAGATGCGACTCCTGCAAAGTTTTATGTTAATATTTACACTGCTTACTGAAAGAGTTATAGATAGGTTTTATTGGGGATTTTTTAAGCATAAGGATTTGAGTTTTTTTGCCCAATAAACTTTGTTTCTCTTACATAAGAGGTAAGATTATGAAAGATGTGGTTGTCCACAGTGGTTATGCTGCCCTTGGTGTTGAGGGTGAGAGAACCTCTTTGGGACTTTTGCATGTGGTAGCTATTCTGTCTGTAAACATAAGTTTGTAGTTTTGATAAGCTCAACAATATTAAGTTTGTACCTAATGAAACTTTTTGTTGTACTAGTGAGGATGTTTTATATGCCCTGAGGTGCTCCTGTGGCCTGTTCTATATAGGAGAGACCAAGAGGTCTTTTAGGGTCAGGTTGTAGGAGCACCTTAGATATTAGAAATAATAGAAATGAAAGCCCAATAGCTCTCCATTTTTTAAATCATGGTGGAAATAATAGCTGCTTGCAGGGAACTGCTTTGGAAAAAGTAATGTTGAACAATTAAAGAACAAGTTGCTTTATATGGAAACCAAGTTTGACACCTTGATGCCTATTGGGTTGAATTCTGAGTGTAATTGAAAGATGCTCATTCAGCATAACTGACATATTAATTGGTTTTAATTATTTAATAGGAACTAGTATTTAAATGGTGTTTGTGATGGTGTTTTGTACTCTTGAAAGGCTTTAAGCCAAGGCACTAGAGAATGAGTTTTTTGTCTATTAAAACCTTTGGATTTACTGGCCAGTGTGGCTAGCACTGTACGTGTGCTGTTGCAATAGTAACACTCTCTGCATATGATTAGATTAATATGTACAGCGGGTGACATCTTTTATCACACAAGAAAGCTGCAAGTATGGCAGTATAAGTCCTGAGAGTCAAAGTGCGTAATAAAGGATGGAACTAGTACTGTTAGGCAAATCATACCAAAGTTGGACAGTAGGGGTTTAACTTTGGTTGCAAAATCTTATCTGATTGTTTAGAAGTAGATGAATCTCATTCTACAAGAATTTATCTTGTTAGCCTAGTATGAGCTGGACCTGTGAATCTTTCCACGAGAGGTACAGGTGGCATAGCTGGCTTTAGGCACCAGCGAACCCTGTGGTCGCTGGGGGCCCCCAACTACAGCAAGTTCTTATCTTGATATTTTGTAACATGTCTAACAAAAGCTAGTACAGCAATCTTGTATACTTAGTAAACGAGGTGGGTAATAACATTTATTCATAACTCCTTTAAAATTCACAAATATCCCCAGTTATAGCAAGTGTTTTATCAATTATCAGGCTTCACAATTCCATTAAATATTTTCCCTCTGGCATAGTGCCTCTGGCTTAATTAAACCCTGCTTGGTGGATATTCTTTTCACTAAAACCAACAACATAGTCAGCTTTAGGTCCCTACAATACCTGTGGCTGTAAGAGGGCCCCTTAATCCTTGACTGTGTAGGGGGCCCACAAAAGTAGCCGATTGTTAGGAAAAATGAGAAAAAAACTTTAATTTCCTAATTATGCTCTTTGACCTGAAAAGGGATGTTGTATGACCCTGTTAGGATAAAGCTGATAAACATAAGCAAGGTAAGCAGTAGAGAGATCAGCAGGCCAGAGTGACTGATTTGAGAGCAAGCCTTGTATTTTAAGAAGAGCTGATGCTTCTGATCTTTAGAGATGTTTTTATGTTAAGTGAGTTTTATAAATATTGGTAGAACAACAGATACTACAAGTCTCAACTTTGCAGAAAAATCAAGCACAATACCAAAAATAATAGAATAAAGGCTTAATCAGCAACATGTTTTAAATATCACTCTAATTCACTTAATCTCTTGCATCAACATGCATTTTTTGGATAATATGAAGTATAAACCTCTGATGCCTGGAATTGTTGACTGTCTGCATTCCTGAATGATTTATTGGTAAATCAAACTTTTTATGAAGAACAGAGCAAAATCAGGGAAGGCTTTTGAAGTCAGACAGCGACGGGTATGCATTACTCCTTGCTGAGATAAATAAGTGACTTATCCCTGCTGCTGTTTGTTCACTGATCTGGTGTGGCAGTACCAGTGTTGCACAATGTATTGCTATTTGTTGAAGTACAAAACTAGTATTGCTGTGCCTTTTGTGTGTGTTTGTAAAAAAAAAATATCACTGATTTTTATCTCTGCATACAACCAATAATGCCGGGATACATACATTAAGCTTCTGGGTTTCAGTAAAAAATGTAGCCAACAAGTAATTATATTCAGAAAAAAAATGCTTAAAATATGTCACAGAACATTCAGACAGACATTTCAATCTTGAAGGATTCTGGTGGCCATCACCCCAAAAACTGTATAAATTGATACTGCGGGCTCCCTTAATCATTCCTGACTGTGTTGCTGGTTTGGGGAAACAAAAAAAAAAGTATTAATTTTTTGATTAAGCTCTCTAACTCTACCTTATTAGAATAAAGCTGATAATGACCTCTGCTCTCAACTGCACCCATTGTAAAACCAGCCCTGCTCAGATGTTTGTACAGAAAGCTGCTACAGATTATGTGGGTGTGGTTACTTCCTTAATTTTCATTACAATCAAACCATAGGAGTGTGCACATGAGGTCATTACAGCTTTTGTTTGGGCTGAGGCCAGTGTGGTCATGGTTTCTTTCACTTTTCTCACAGACCTCTGAGGTGTACAAAGAAGGTTACTCTAGCTTGTGTAGGGGCAGTGTACTGTCTAGGAGCAACAAAGTAAAATACATTACTGTAGTCATTATTTCTTCAATTTCATATCAGGCACATATATAGGTAGCTAGCTGCCTTTGATGGTCAGGGTTGAGGAGTGAGGAGGCATGCTATGTATGTGTGCCAGCACTCACTTGAAAAATATGACTGTGGCAATTAAAATTTCTGCTTTCATCCCAGTCTAACACCAGAGGGATGCATAAGCAGTGAGTCTTTTTGGGGGGGGGTTAGAGAGGCAGGCCATATTCCCAGACTCCATATCCAGACAACAAATGGTTAGTTTGTTGTGAGCTACTGTTTTGCAGTCTTTTTGAATATTACACCTTGGAAACAACTTGCGTCTTCCTTGAAAGAAAAATAAAGACATATTATTTTCTTACTCATGTTTTTTTTGGGCACCCATTGGATTAAAAGGTTGGGAAATGCTGTAAAATGTGTCCCAAAACACCAATAACCGTATGGCTTCTTAGATCCTGGCTTATCTCAGTTATTTTCTAAATGGTTATTACTGTGCTGTCTTGGTCAGGAAAGGTGTGCTGAAAGGATACAAGGAAAACTTGAGCTGAATAGCAGCACTGAATTTCTTTCTTTAATCCTAATTTCCTTTCAAGCCATCATTGGATGAAAAGATTATGTAAAAAGAAAAAAAGAAAATGCACTTTAGGGCATACAGACAGCATTTCACGTAAGTCTAGACCTATACACACAGAGTTGCTATAATGTCTCATCATTATTGTAACTAAAATGCCAGTAACTGTGAATGTCCCTATGTGAGATGGGCAAATAGTGTGGTGCATGCACCTGGTGTACTATAAGAGCATTGTAGGCACAGGTAAGTGTACATACTACTACTAAAACTTTGCAGCATGAACTAAAAGGCTGCTTTGGAGTGGTGGCCAGTGACAGGGTGATACTTTGAAGTGCCTAGGGGGCCCCCCAAACGTATTTGCTGGGGGGGCCCCAAAACGCTAACACCGACCCTGCAGGAGGGGAATCTTGCATATCAAAGTGGTTGATATTCAGGCAGTTTGGCTATAATCCGTAATCATGAAGGTTATGGAATACAACATGATGTCTCCTAAAACACAGTTTCTAAAGAGCTATGAACCAAGATGTGATCGTTACACAATCTGAACTACAAAGCATGCCCATTGCTTATGAAATCTCTGCAACTTGAAATCTACCTCTCAGTTGAGTAGGAATATCTGTGCATGATTGAATGGAGAGGCCAATAACAAATGTAAATTGATATGACGGTAAGTTTACCCTCTGTCAGGATGAGGTGTTTGATTTCAGCATCACTCTAAAAGTACTGTTACAAGTGTTTATTGTAGATTAATGCATAGCGAATGCTGAAACCGTATGCCAGCTTTCCTAGTATTACAGGGATATTACTTCCTCTGTGACCAAGCTTTTGAATACAACTCTGTGATGCCAAAGCAAGATTAGTTGGGATGAAAGCTTAGTGTGCTTAATTTGCATGCATTTCCAGTAATTCAGCTTAATTTAGGTAGAAGGTGATGGAATAAGGTAAATATGGCCCTGTTCCTACACAGGGGTTGTAAGCAGCTCACTAAATTTAGTTCCTTTTTCCACTTCCTTTTTGGGAGGATCAAGATCTTGTCAGGTATGGAGTGCCCCATAAAGCTGGCACTCACTGTACTTGGTGTCTGAATTGGAAGGGATGACTAGGTGGAGACCCTGGGGACATACCTGGAGTCTGGTCCATAGTGGTCTGTAATTGTATGTGGGACTTAAGTGTTAAAATAATTTTTTCATTTCTTGGATTTCCATACTCCCAAATGTTATAGAGTTGCACAGCATTCCCTCCTAACCATGCTTTTACTTAGTGTTTTTTTATTTTTTTTAGCAGAGACCTGAATTGATAGCACATTTCTTTTCTGTCATGGATCCCAGTGGACAAACAAGAATGTTTTCCCATATAAAAATAAAATATTTAAGGGTAGTACATAAATGTATGCCTAGATGTTTTGAGATCGGCAGGAAAGGAAAATGAGCAAGGTGAAAGGACCTTTAACTAGAGTTCAAAGTGATTTTAACCATTCTGCTCTTTGACATTGGTCCATAGACTTAACCAAGTGCCAAAGCTTTGACGTGTTCATGATTGGGACTTCAAAGACTGGGCTAGCTGAGAAGTCTCCTATGAACATATTGCATGTACTTAAATGTTTCACTCCTTTGTGTTGGTTAAGATGTGCTTAGATAAGGACTCTGTCACAATTCAAAACAAAGTAGAGTTTGTGGGCATCTGTGCCTACAGCCAGATTGAGAAATCTCTGTTTTAATGAGGGAATAATGTACAGGGCTAGACAGAATCATTAAAGAAGCCAAAAAGTATTTAAAACTTCCCACAAATAACTCCATGAAATGGAATCAAATGCTTGCTCAGTTCACAGGAGTTGTAATGAGATTTGATGCATACTAGGCTATAGAGTGCTGAAAGATGGTCTGAGCTAGAAGAATGGTCTTGAGCAGAACCTAATTAGTGGAGGCTAGTTGCCCATATCTTTGGGTTCATTTGGACTCCAAATTAGTGAGGCAGTGAACATTTCTAACTAGAGTGATATTTGCTTTGGGGACACACTACTCCCCAAGCAGTTGGCAGATTGTGTGATACGTGGTCTATAAGTGAGTGGAATTTTTTTCAAAAGTGCATTGCTGCTGCTTCTGTGGCTTGAGGGGAAATGAGCTTGAATAATTCTGTCAGTACTGTTATGGTCAGTATGCCTACAAATGAGTAGCTTTGTATTAAAAGGGCATTCATTACAACAAATCATGTTGTGTAGTCCAATCTTACCTTCATTTTTACATATGGGTTCGGAGCCGATCCTCTGCTCTGACTTGGCTGATTTATAAGCTCGAAGACTTCTGGTTTGCTCGTGGTTAAGCAGGTATCCCATAGTGTACCAGTACAAACCCCAGATCTCGTTTGCCGTGTCAACGAGTTCGGTTGTGGTGCTCTTGGCTCTGGCTAAGTGTTAACTTTTTTCTTGATTACATTGTTTAAATCTGTAGTGTAGTACAATTTTTGTGCATTGATATTGTTAGTGTAGGTCGCTAATTCATAGATAATTATCTCCTTTACACCCTTTGGTGCAAGTGTTTGGCCTTGGGCCTGTTGTGCTTTGTGGTATTCTGTGTACCAGTTTCATACTTAGTGTGGATAGCTTGATAACGCTAGCGTTTTTTTCCATTCTGCAGTTTTGTAGAGCAGTTTGGTTTTTGGCGGTTACCCGCTGGTGTTGATTATTACGGTGGGTGGAGTTCATTGTTCGAAACTCCAGTTTCAGCTTCCTCTCTAAATTTTTTAGCAGATTCAAGATTTTCTGTGTGAAAGGGTTTTTGTGTGTGTGCATTTTCGCTGGTCTGTTTAAGTTAGAATACCTAGCTGTCCCTTTCTTCTGGACTAGGCAGTTTTAGTTGGAGGACCTAGTCCTCGTGGTGTTCTTCCTCCTTCAGGGCTAAGTTAGAGGACCTAGTCCTCCCTTTTACTTCTCCTTTCGTCTGTGTAAATTCTAAAGAGGTTAAGGAGCACAAGCCTTCGGGCTTCAAGAAATGCATGAAGTGCTCCCAAAAACTGCCATTGATGGATGGTCATGGTCTGTGTCTATTGCTTTGGGGGCCATCCATTTGCAAGAGACTTGCTTGTTTGTGTCATGCCTTCTTCCCACGAGTTGTTACAGGAGAGAAGGAACAAGCTAATTCTAAAGAGTCTTTTAAAGCATTCCTTTGAGGAAGCCTTGTCTAGCTCTTCCAAGTCCACTAAATCTGCCAAGTCTTTAAAAAGACCTTCTCCGGCACCGGCTGGTGTCTCGGGGCCACCTCCTAAAGTGGCAAAATTGGCCTCCTCGGCTCTGCTGCCTTTGCAGCCGACTGAGAGCAACATTGTGGTAACAGGGTCAGATCCTAGTTTGTCAGAGTCTACCACTGAATTTATGGAGCCTGCTATTCCTCCAAGATCAAGATCCCCGACTATGTGCTCCAGGTCTTCCAGGAGCCTTTCGGATGAAGATGAGGGTAGTCCTGAGACTGTTGGTAGTCTGCTCTATCTAAATTGTTGGCTGCAACCCAGTCTGTTCTGGAGCCTATGAAATGTTATTCCTTCGATAGTTATTCCTCCTCCAAGCCAAGCTGGTTTACCGAGTCTGGAGGGCTTGGTGCCATTGGTGGAACCCTCTGCTTCAGCTCCACTTGCTTTGGAGCCAAGCTCTGCTCCGACACTTTCGGTGCCGTCCGTTGTGTCCAGGAGCCGAAGCTCTCCAGTCGGTGCCGACAGGGAAAGTTGGAATCTGTCTTCGTTTCCGAGTCTCCCTCTCAGCTAGGGTGAGTTCGGGCCCTGCGTCTATCTCTGAGCCATGGCATCCTCTGTCACTTCGGAGCAGGAGACTCCCTCAGAGCCGGAGAGGTCAGCATTCGAGGTGACTGTAGTGTCCAAATCACCAGTTGCCGCCAAAAGTACCAGCACACTCCTCTAGAGCACCCACTTCGGTCTTGGTTCCTACTCTCTCCGGAGACAGCAGAGAAGCCACCGGCTGGTGGCCCTCACTCTTCCTTGACCTCCCCAGGATACCCTTCTGAGGAGCCCCCCAGGAAGAAGACATGCAAGAGGAAGCATATTGACTCCCAGGATGTCTGACCCTGACTCGAGGAGTCAGAAGGGTCCCCCAAGTCGTCCTTTGATGTCTCCTTCATGGACATCCTGGAGATCCTTAAGCAGAGGTGCGGCTGGTCCACTGTTAACCCTTCTAATGAGGAGTCTGTGTACCTGAAGGCTTTCGGGTCTCAATCTTCTGCCTCTTGAGTGTCTCCACCTTTTGACGAACTGATGGATTTAGTTAGTCGAAAGGTGTGGGATACTCCCGATTCCATGGAGCCAGCCCCTAGGAGAGCTAACCAGTTTCTTTCTGCCCCTCCAGATAAAGAATTTTTGTCCAAAGGTGTCCCCATAGATGCCATGGTGGTGGCTACTAAGGAGGAGCTTGCTGAGACTATTTCTGTCCATCCGCTGAATAAGGAGTCTCGACAGATGGACAGGTATGGGAAGCGTGTCTTCAGTTCAGCGGCTTTTACTCTTTGATCATTGAATTATCTCACTAACTTCATGCAATTGCAGAAGGATCTCCTTAAGGAGTTGGGAGATTCTATACAGGGTACATGTACTGAGGGAGTCCCTGACAAGATTTCTGCTCAGTTGTCCACCCTAAATTCTATAGTTAACTCCTCCATGTGGCTTATTTCTTATGCGGCTAATGGAGCGACTAGAGCAGCGGGTTCAGGAGTTGCCCTAAGGCATCCCTCCTGGATGCACTTGTGTAATTTTGCAGAACCATTCAAGTCCACTTTCCCCAATGCCCCTTTTGATGTTTCCTCATTGTTTGGATTTAAGGTGAAGGGCACACTCTGAGCAAGAAGGAAAGACTCTCTCTGCCATGGGAGTACATTTTACTGTTCCCTCTAGATCATACCCTAAAGGTCAAAGGGGCGGAAAAAAATGTGGTTCAAGAAGTCCCAGGGGGCCTTTCCAGATATACAGGGTGAACCCTCCTTCAGAGGAGGAGGAGGAAATGGGAAAAGTCACCCTAGAGGCAGGGACGGTCTGCAGTATCAACAGGGTCGTGATTCTTTTCGGGACAGCCTTATCAGCGTTCCTGATATGGGGCCCGACTGCATTTCTCTGGGGCTAGTCGGGGGTCACATTTCGAACTGTTACCAGAGGCTATATCATACCCTTTTCCCTTCCACCGTTTGTTCCCAAGAAGATCCCAGATGTACCACCCAATCTTGGGGATCAGGCAACTGTGGAGATCAACAAGTTGCTCTTAAAAAGAGTCATCCAATCTGTCCTAGCAGACCAGACAGGATCCGGAACTTACTCCAGGTTCTTTTTAGTCCCAAAGCAAACAGGAGACTGGAGGCCAATATTGGACCTCAGCAGATTAAACGAATCCGTGAGGAAGGACAAGTTTCAGATAGTCACACTGCAGTCGATACTCCTTTTGTTAGGGAAAGACTATTGGATGTGCACAATAGATCTCCAGGATGCCTACTACTATATAAAAATGGACAAGGCATCCAGGAGCCACCTATGCTTCCATCTGGGATCCAGTCACTATCAGTTTTGTGCTCTGCCCTTTGGTCTCACCACAGCCCCCAGGGTGTTCACCAAATGCATGGCTGTAGTGACAGCTCACCTGAGACGTCGGGGATTCCAGGTGTTTCTGTACTTGGACGACTGGCTCTTGACCGCCCCCACCAGGCATCTACTTCTCCAAAACAGGGACTCCACTCTTCAACTTTGTGCTCAATTAGGGAGCTCCATAAATTGGGAACAATCTGCATTATTGCCCTCTCAATCTGATTTTTATAGGCGCAGAGGTACACAGTGAACATGTCAGCTCGACTCCCCGCCGAAAGGGCAAAAAAATGGTCATTCAAATTAAACACTTTCTGCCGTTGCGGAAAGTCAAAGCAAAGTTGGTTCTTCAGCTCCTCGGGACTATGGCATCCACCATCCTATTAGTACCATTAGCCAGGTTGCACATGAGTTCTCCAGTGGCTTTTCCCAATGGTCCTTCCAATATCTTCTGCTGAATCATCCTATTCTACTGACGGAATCATGCAAGGAGGACCTCCTTTGTTGGATAGCACCCAACCACTCGACGGGCACCCCCTTTGTTCCTACCCAACCCGTTGCCACTGTGACCATGGATGCCTCCCAGATCGGGTGGAGGGCATTATCTTGGCAGGACTGTCCAAGGCACATGGCAAGAACACTAGGCTCGCCTGCATATCAAAGTTTGGGAGATGAGGGCAGTGTTCCTGGCATTGCACGCACTTCAAGACCTTCCTCTAGGGACTATTGCGATACAAACAGACATGCTGGTAGCTTGGTATATCAACCAGGGCTGTACCCGATCTTACCCACTCTGTCGAGAGGCCATGCGAGTTTGGGAATGGGCAATTTCTTCCCAGTGCTTTCTGGTAGCGACGCACGTTCCAGGGACAACAGACGTAATAATTGACAAGCTCATCCGGGCGATCCTACTGCCTCACGAGTGGTCTCTGAAACATGAAACAGCGGAACAGATGTTCCGCAAATGGGGACAGCCTTGCTGCGACCTTTTTGCCAGTCCAGTCAATGCCAAATGCAGCAGCTATTTTTCCCTCATTCCCCCTCTGGGGGAGACTCCCAGAGATGCTCTAGCTCACGATTGGCCCCTGGGTCTTCTGTATGCTTTTCCTCCATTTCCAAAGTGATTCAGAAAGCCAAACGGCTGGGATGCAAGTTTATCCTCATTGCTCCTTACCGGCCTCGTCAGGATTGGTTCCCCTTCCTCGAGCCTCTTCTCCTGGACGATCCTTGGTTTCTGGACCCAGCTCCAGATCTGTTGACTCGCATGTCAGGTTCACTACATCCCTCAAGCCACACCCTCAAATTGACAACGTGGCTGCTCCAGTTCCATCTGTAGTCAGGCTTCATGATGTATCTTCCTCATTGTCACATATCCTTATGTCCTCCCATAAACTTTCAACTAGGAGACTATATGGCAGTAAATGGAAAAGATTTTCTATTTGGGCACAGAAAATGAATATAGTTCCCTACACTGCTTTCATCCCTGTAATTTTGGAATTTCTGCCCGAGCTTTTTCAGCAAGGATCTGCCGCTGCCACTATCAGAGTTCAGTTGGCAGCTATTTCTCATTTCCATTTAGGATTTCCAGACACCAAATTAATGTCTCATAAGCTATGCAAGACCTTTTTGAAAGGAGCCACTCTGTTGAGGCCACCTCTCCAATAACCTGTGGCTTTTTGGGATTTAAATGTTGTGTTGTCCAAACTGACATCTTCCCCATTTGAACCTTCTCACTCATCCTCATTGAAATTTTTGTCTTGGAAGACTTTGTTTTTGGTGGCTATCACATCAGCTAGACTGGTGTCTGAGTTGCAAGCCTTATCTGTTAAGCCACGTTATTTGTCTTTCATAAAGACAGGGTCTCACTGCATACTAACCCCTCCTTTGTTCTCAGTTTGTTTTCACTCCACCTTAAATCAATCCATAGAACTCCCAGTTTTCTTCCCTAATCACTGTAATACAACTGAATATTGGTTTCATCAGCTAGATGTTCATAGACAGCTCAGTTTTACATCGGACCAAGGAGTTTTGGAAATCAGAGCAGTTATTCATTTCCTTTTCTGAATCCAAATTGGGCTTATCGGTTTCTAAAGTGACACTATCTAATTGGATTTCCAGTTGCATAGCCTTTGTGTACAATTCAGAGGGCAGACCTTTACCCTTCAAGATCAAGGCTCATTCTACCAGGTCTGTCTAACTCTGCAGCCTTTTCAAGCCAGGGTCCCACTTGATAATTGTGCAGAAGCTACATGGGCTACCCCTCACTCTTTTATTACACATTATAAATTGGATTCAGCTTCCAGGGCTAGGGCATCCTTTGGCTCCATGGTGCTCAGGAGTATTTTTCAGTGAGCCATCCAAGCATAAGGCGCTAGGGACGCTGTCCCATATGTAAAAATGAAGGTAAGATTGGACTACACAACATAAAGAAGTTATGTACTCACCATAACGTTCCATGTTGGTAGTTCATCGCAGCCTTCATTTTTACCAACCCGCCCTCCTGCCCCCATCCTGGAAGAATCTGGAGGTACTAATGTTTTTGTTATCTTTGGTTGGAAACCCTTTAGTATTGGTTTGACTGTTATGGTTATTTCTTCTAGTGAGCAGCAAACAAGATCTGGGGTTTGTACTGGTGCACTATAAGATACCTGCTTAGCCATGAGCCAACCAGAAGTCTTCGAGCTTATAAATCGGCCGAGTCGGAGCCTAGGATTGGCTCCGAACCCATATGTAAAATGAAGGGTGAGATGGACTACCAACATGGAACCTTATGGTGAGTACATAACTTCTCTTTTTGCAGAGTGAATAGCTTTAGAGTCAAGGAAATACTTTTCGAGTTTTGCCTTGATGTCACATGGCCACTAACCTTGTAAACATCTGAAAAAAAAGTTATCAGTTGGGTGCAGACGTATCTTTTATCATGAGATTTCATTGTATCCACATTAAGTAGATGAGCTAAAAAAAATTGTTCTTTGCTGTGAGTGTTCTTATCTGTTTGCAAACCTACTAGATGTATAGTAACCATACATTGGAGTGAGATCTTGTATCCATTTCTGCCTTTACATTAAACCTATCTAATATTGAGACAACCCTAAAATCTTTTACCTAATGGTTAAAATTGCTCCCAGGATGACGTGTTTAATAAAAGTCCCTATCTAGATGGGAGACTGTTTGACACAAGACATCTTTGATGTACAGAACTGCCCGAAAAACTTCTCTGTTAGTTTAATAACTGTATAAAGACTGTCCCAGCCTTGCATGTGCTAATAAATTTAAGGATGGAATACACTGTATTTTGCACATCTCTGCAATATCTTTAAACATGTAACAAACAGGATGACAGCACCTTAAATTTATGCCGTAATCAAAAGTGACTTAAATTGAGAGCAGATTTCTGAAGTTCAGTATGGCTTCCATGCCAGTGTGACTGCGTAAACAATAAATGTCTCTCTTGTTGAAGAGATGACAACCCTAATATGGAAGAGTATCCTTAGTTGAGGATGGTACAGCCAGCTCATTGTATGGCTATGGTCATACATGTGAAATGCAAGCCAATACTCCAAGTAAGATATGGCTCCTGAGAGAGGTGTTGATGTAAACCTAAAGTGACCTTGTCAGTATCATTCTGGAAGCTTCCCTTGCTACTTTTTTAGCAGTATTGAAAATTTCATTGTACCATTTGTTTTGGCGGCAAGCTTAAGCACTTCTTGAGTTGATGAATAGGCGTCATTTGGTTATCCAACTGCAGGTGCATTAGATTCCTTCACTCTTGTATATGGTCAAGAAAGCTAAGCTTTTGATTATCATTGGTTTTCTAGACATGCCTATCAACTGTCCAGATTTTTCTCATTTTTGGTCTGTTCTTGTGGTTTTCTTGCAAATCACTGAAGTCACTAATTATGCATTTGAAGTTTAAATTTCACATCCTTCAGAAAATGTGTTAGAAAGTTGTTGGAACAGGATTTGTTCTAAGTTTGAGCAATATTTAAAATATGTCCCTATTTTTAGGACTTTGTCTCCCAATTATTTTAGGCTTTGTCCAGATTCCTTGTACTATCTGGTTAAGAGGTATGTTTCAAGATTTGTCAGGAGGGCTGTTCTTTCCTGTTTGGGTACTGACCGTCCCCTTTGGTCTCTGAGGATGCTCTGCATTCAGAGGTTTCTCAATAATTGAGAATTCCCAGATCCAATTATGAGCTTTGAACACAATTATTGTCTGCTGACCCTGTTTGTCAGAGGCAGTGAAGTACAGTTGTGTAACATCTTAACAGTAGATGTCTCTCTCTTCACTGTTGCAGTATCCAAAACAGAGGGGATTGCCTGGCCCAAAGTAGCCCAATCCTTGGCCAGTATATAAAAGTCTAATGATCTATGTGCCATATGTCACATTTATGCTCGCCACCCAACATAAGGCAGGAAAGGCATGTAGAGATGCAGCTACCCAGAACTGAACTGTCCCAGAAGTGAACAATCTCCATAGGATAGAGTCCATGTACATACAGAAGCAAAAAAAAACCTGCATAATTTAATAATAAAACAAGAAAATACTAAAAGTAAACTCCTGAGTTTGTCACAGGGAATATAAAAAAAACACAGATGGAAAGTCTCACACTGCTGTAGAAAAACAGTACTACTGTCACTATATTTTCCTGACCATTCTAAAGAGAATTGCTATTCCCTAATTAAGTTACTTACTGAATAGAGCAAAGTGAGAACATTTGTGATTGAGTGGTCCTTGTCAGATCCAAGACAGAATGCTGAGAGCAAACTCTTAATATCTAAATATTTTTGGCTTACAGAATGGCATTGCACACACGCATCTGGCTGTTTCCCATGCTGTCACCAACACTAGAAGCTGACAGGATTCTAGTGGCCGTGTGTTGCCATACACAGAGCTTTGCTCAGATCTCATGGAAGTCATAAAACCATTTTAACCGTTCTCATTTTCCTACAGAGCTGCTAAACCAGGCTTCTTACAGACCTTGCATCTCTAGCTTCATTCAAAACTGTGGTATAACCTCTTAATGGATTAACCCATAAAGTAATTTAATTTCAAGAATATTTTTTGCAAAGTCAGGTGGATTAAGATTAGCCTCTTCACTTCCAGCATATGCTATTACAGTGTATACATTTAAACAGTTACAATAATACATGTAAATGTCTTTTCAGAACATGCATTTGTACAAATCAGTTTGATATACAAATGACATATAATTTACAAAATTCCAGGTAGCTGTGCTGGCATATGTTGTTAAATTCACTGTTGCGTTATCCAAAATATGAGTAAAAAGCTCAAACAAAATGGGAGGTGAAAGGCTGCGAAGAGCCCTCAACAAACCCACATAAAATGGTTTCGTCAAAACCTGCGATGGTTCTAGAAACTATTCAACTTATGCTTAGTAAAGGCGTGTACTAAAGACCAAGTAGAAGCTTTAAGGATGGGATTCATGTCCAACCCCAAGAAGAAGGCACCAGAAGAGGCAACATCGGTAGTGGAATGAGCTACAACAGAAGTAGACAGAGATTTGTAATGAGAAGGCTAAGAAAAGAAAATGACTTTAAATAGCCAAGAGGAGATGGTTTGCTTAGAAGTGGGCAAACCTAAGTCATGTGATGAAAGGAAGCAAAAAATGCTAATCAAACTAGTTTTATCCAAATAGTACCTGAGCTGTCTGCATTTCCATGGTATGCAGGATGCTGTCACTAGCAGACTTGAGTGGAAGGGAAAAATGGGGTTGTACTGACTGATTTCAAGGACTGCATTTACTACCTTGGCCATAATAGAATTGTTACAAAGGGACAACCCTGTCCCTGTGGAAAAACTGAAAGAGGAATGGCCATAAGGGCCTAGAGCTCAGAAACCCTCCAAGCAGACGTAACAGCCAGCAGCAGAACAGTTTTGCAGGTACAAAGTTGCAAAGAAGCAGAATCTGCAGGCTTGAAAGGAGCCAGAGTAAATATTTCCCAAACAATATTGAAGTCCCAAGGAGGTGGGATAAGACTAATATGCAGAACACCTGTAAGGAAATTGACCTCAAAGTGAGAAGTCAGAGGAGGAATCAAGAGCAGGCAAGCAGAAATGACTGAATGGGCCTTCGCAGACGAACAGGCCAAGCCAGACTGGAGCAACTTGCACAAATAAGTGAACCAGAAAGATCCCAGGGTCCTGGCTGCAAGCATGGTGCCAGACAATCTTTTCCATTTGGATGCCTCAGATTTCTTGTGCGAGGGTTTCTTTGCCTCCTGTAAAACCCTGAGCATAGTCAGAAAAGAGGTACCTGAAAGGGATCAAAACCCTATCACCGACAGTGTTGAAGAGTGGACAGGTGAAGATGGATGAGAGTGGTGGTTACTTTACAGAGCACCCCCTGCCATACCCAGGCTACAACTCATACCACACTTTTCGGCTACCAAACCAGGACCGAAACACTATAAAGGTGGAGGAGTGTCCATATTCACCAAGTATATTCACACCTCCAGGCTGGTTGCCCAACACAATGCATCTGAAATTCTCCAGTTGCAACTAACACTAGGTAAGACTGCAATACAATTGTAGCATGCTACAGATCCCCCACCATGCCACAAGATTCTCACTACACCCTTCTAAACATACTGGAAAATATTAGATACAACCAAACACCCTAAAACGGAGTAATTTCAACTACCCTGCTATTAACTGGGAAAACTACTCCTGTACCAACACCTTTGCTCAACGGTTCTTGGAATTCATAAATTCCAATGCCCTAAAGCAACTAATTCATAGTCCCAACAGGGGTACCAATATTCTAGACCTGGTCTTCCAACATGGGAGATCGATGCTCCACACCAGTGGTCACCCCCTTGTTGGTCAGATCAGACCATAAGCTAATCACCCTTGGCGTCCCCACCCCCCTTTTAAGAAAACCTCTGAAAAAAAAACTTCTTCAAAGCCAACTTTATGCTTCTCAAGTCAGACGTAAACTTCATGACACCCATGCAGATGGGAACGAAGTTCAAATGTTGAATCCTACACTAAGGTGCTGTACGAGCACATTCACTCGTGCATGGACCGAGCCATCCCAAGTAGAACCAAGACGCTGTCCTCTAAAAAAAGATTCCAAAGACAACCACAAGGCATTCTATAGCTATGTCAAGAATCTAAATGGCAATACTCATATCTGCTCTGAGCTACAGCAGAATGGCACTAGATATACTGATCCCAAGGATATTGCCAATATCTTGGCAGATTCAGTGCTAACTTCACCCTTCTACCCCCTAAAGTGCCCATTTCAATACCAAAAGAATGCCAAATTCCAGTAATCGTGGCCACTCTGGTAAAAAAAAAAATGCACTCTCCAAAGCCAAGAATACAGCATCCATGGGACCAGACAACATCCTGGGCTGTGTACTGCATGAACTACAAAATGAACTGGCACCTCTCCTGTATGTGATGTTAATCATAGTGTCACCTCAGGCTTCAAGCAAACAGTGTTGCACAGCTACAGTCATCCTACACCACAAGGGGGGATCCACTTTGGATCCTGGGAACTACTGTCCCATCACGTCTGATGAGCCTGATCTGCAAGGCCATGGAACTTGTAAACAAAGACATTGGCAGTCTTCAAACACTGGACCCACCCAGTTTGGGTTTGTGAAGGGCTGATCTTGCCTCCTGATCCTGATAGACTTGAATCTGTCTCCATAGCTGTGGACGAGGGTAAGGTGGTTCACACAGCCTACTTGGACCTCACCAAGGCTTTTGACACTATCCCCCACTCTGGAATCATAGATGAACTTACTAAGCTAGACATTAATCCCTATGTCACTCGATGGTTTGCAAACTGGCTTACTGAAGGAACACACACTATAAAAGTAGCAGACCCCAAATCCAACTCCAGACAAGTGGTGTACCGCTGGGTTCTGTCCTGAGACCACTCTTGTTTGGCATCTACTTTTCTGAAGTACAGGCCAATATTAAAGGACTCTGGCTTACAATGTTTGCAGATGACTGCAAGCTGGGAGCCATTATTGAATCCCCAAATGATGTGGATATACTACAAAAGGGCCTTAACAAAAACAGATGTCTGGTGCCAGAGCCATGAGCTCAAGCTGAATGCCAAAAAATGTATAGTTGTCCCCTTTGAGAAAAAACACACACCTGTGAACTACCACATAGGTGGCAGTACACTAAACACCGAAAGATGAGACCTAGGGACACGGGGACAGTGGTCTCACCTTTGATAACCACATAGCCACAACAGTTGGAAAATCCTACGTGGCACACCTCTTCACGAAGGGCTTTTCATCCAGAAAAAAGGAGTTCATTCTCCCTCTGTATTTATCCCTCATTAGACCCATTATAGAATACAATGCCCCATTTTGGTATGTACCTCACAAGACATCTGCAACAAATAGGCCACAGAAATACCTCACAAAGAATCACAGGCCTAAAGCAGATGCCTTATGCTGATCATCTAAAACTCCAGCTATACTCTTGTCGCTTATCTCTGCCTAACATACAAGGCCATGTCAAACCCAGAGTTGTTGGACATGCTACACTTAAAGAAATCCCAATCGCCTCCAAGCCAAACGCTCCAGGGATCTTAACCTTGTCATCACGATGAATAGAACATGCTGGATGGATAGGTTCCTGGCCCAGATACACCCCATGCTCTGGAACAGGCTGCCCATACATGTCAGGCAGAGCGCCTCAATGGCCCTCTTGAAGAGGAACCTTGACTATTGGATGGGAGATAGGAAATTCACTCCGGGGATCACATCAGTAGTCCTGCTAGACAGGAGTCCAGGAAAGTAAATATTTGTGGGAAGCAATAGCTAGGGAGTCATTATGGCTTGGCTTGTATGGGCCCTAGGGCCAATAGCCTAGTACCTACCTATGAACCCCCTGTCCTGTGTGGGGATATTCAACCAGTGAGGTAAATTTTAGTCATTGCTCTGGCCAGATGCATCGAGGGGGAACCAGTGCTGGCTTGAACAAAATGGAGTCACTAGCAAGATTTCTGGGGAGTCCAGCCAATTCTTCTGCAGGAATCCAGGAAGGTAGAGCAAGGGGGGTGAAGCATAAAGAAATATCTCCTTCCAAGGAAAATGGGACAGCTGTCTTCTATGCCAGATGGCATGGCACTCTGGAACAGAAGACTGGATGCTGCTCATTCAGAGGGGAGTTAAAAAGATCTACTTGAGGAATACCCCAACAATGGACAATGTCCAGAAATATGTCTCTGTGAAGCATCCATTCATGAGCCTGTGTTTTGGAGCATCTTTGAAGGAATGTATACTGCCTGAAGAGTTAATTGAACACTGAGAGCCACCTCCCAAGCCTGAAGTGCCATCCTGCAAAGGAGGTAAGATTCCATGGCTCCCTGCTTGTTGACATGCCACATCACTGTAGTGTTGTCTGTATCCACCATCAAGGGGCCTGGAGGGAACATGGGGTAAAAAGCTTGAAGGGCTAGAATCTGATCTTTTAGCTCTTTGTTGATATATGCTGACTGCTGAAGGAGACCGTGAACTTTCAGGTGACAAAAAAACCTGCCCACCCTGTGTCTGAGGCATTGGTGAACAGTGCCTGATGGGACTGGAGGCTAAAAGGGCTTGCCTGGGTGAGCGAAAACTGTTGCATCTGACACTCCAATTCCTTTTTTAGACAGGGAAGGATGTGTAAAGTGAAATCCAGAGGATGACAGTGCTGCAGCCAAACTGACTTATACCACTGAAGCTTCCGCATATGCAGTCTGGCAAGAAGAGGTATTTGAATAGAAGAGGCCATGAATCCTAGGGCCCAAAGAAACTCCCTGGCTGGCATGACAGTCAGAGGAAGGATTGTGTATCTGGGATTGTCATTGACGGCCTTCTTTCAATCTCTTCTGAGAGGGAGTCAGGATGGACTTTTTGAAGTGGATAGTAAACCCTATACTTTGAAGATAGATGGTAAACTTCAGATCCTATAACAAGTGACTGGGAGAAGGCTTCTGAAGCTACAGGCCATCTAGATAAGGAAAAATCTGAATGTCTTGAAGCCTACAGAAAGCAGTCACAGGACCTAGGCATTTTAAATACCCTTGGGGCAGTAGAGGCCAAAGGGCAAATCAAAGAACTGACAATGAAAGGAAAACAGAGAAACGTAAAAGCTTCCTGAAGAGGGTGAATAGGGATATGAAGGTAAGCATCTTCCAGATCCAATGACACCAGAAATGCCTGGGGTAACAAGAGGAAACTGGGTTTGAAGAGTAAGCATATGAAAGAGAGACTTTTAGAAAGTGTTGAGATGGGAGAGATCCAGAATAGGTCTCAGAAGTGCTTGCCTTTCAAGGAGCCAGGAATAAAAAACATTTCCCATTTGGGAAGGGGTGAACAGATTGAATGGTTCCTTGCTTCACCAAAGATCATTGAACCTCTGGGAGGAATTCCTGAAAAAGAAGGTAGGGACTTCCATACCATGAAGTAACCCTGATGGATGACAGCAAGAACCTGAAGTAACCCTGATGGATGATAGCAAGAACCTGAATCTGAAGTGACGAGATGCCAAATTAGAAGACAAAGGGAAAGTTGAAGGGATAGAGGAACCTGATCTAAAAGAAGGGGAGGTGAAGTGTGTCAGACAAGCAGGCTTGTCAGATAAAGGGCCACAGAAATCTGAGGAGCCTTAGATTGGACCTGCCTTCCACTGTTTCTACCCATGGAGGCCTAGTGGGGTTGCTTGTAAACAAAAGCAGATCTGGAAGGATAATTCCTCTGGAACTTGGGGCAAACGGAGACAAAAATATGTTTAAGGTCCTGCAAGGCTCTTGCTTTTGAAGAGAGAGCATGCCAGCAGCAGCCCCAAAAAGATGTTTATTAACCAAAGGAGCATCTAAATACTTGGCCTTAATGTCCTCTGGCAGAGACTGAAGATGAAGACAATGTCTCATGACAGACCCAAAATTGCAGCCCTAGAAGAGGCGTCAGCAGCATCATAACCACACTTAGTGGCGAGCCACTTGAGAAGCAAAACCTAAAAATAAGGCAGAGGATTTGCCTTCAGAATTAGGAAGGTCAGAAATAACCTGACAAGCCTGAGCAATCACGGTCAGAGCATACCTGGTCATGTGGGCCCTAAAGGCCAAAGTAGAAGCAGTGTAAACTTGCCAGTCCTCTCCATTGCCCTACTAGCAGCATCAGAAAGAAAACGTTTGGAAGAGGGCAAAAGCTTGGGTTTGTCAAACTGACACCACAGCAGAATGGCATTTAAATAAAAATTGACAATTCTCAGGAACCTTGAATCTATCAGGTTTAAGAGCAGAAGGTTGAGAACCAGGAGACTTGTAAACAAAGTATCTGACAAGGCAGCTAACATAAGAACTGCCGATGGTTTAGGAGTATCCATCTGAAGCAGCTCATAATATCTTGAACAACAAACGAAAGGCCAACTGATTCCAAAAATAGTTTAATAAAACAAAATTGCAAAACATAATGTCTAGCGTCTTGGCTGAAAGCCTTTAAACAGAGTAATTGTCCCTACTTAACATTCTATATATACACCATTGCCAACTAATTAAACAATCTAATAAATTAAACAATAAATCAAAACAGCCTTTCATTAAAAACATTTTATATTAAACATTTCCAGTTGCATTCCTTGTTTATACCTTTGGGGAAAGGTGAGTTCTGTTTCAAAATTAAAATAGAGCCTTTTTATATCATTTAGCATTATTTTATTGTTATGCAGTTATTCCAGTACTGTTGCCCGTAACCCTACTGTTATGTGCTTGCTGAAAATGTATGGCTACTGGACTAGCTTCATTATTTTTCTAATGCGTCTCAGGTGTTCTTTCAACCTGGTTGAGAAGCTTCTTTTACTTTCCCCTTTGTAGCATTCCTGCAGGAGCATTTCAAAGCATATATACCCCCCTCACTACTACAGCTAAAACAACATTGTGCTTTTAATCTTTTACCATTAATCTGGTGAAAACTTGTCACTACAAGTTGACATTTTATACATTTTAACAGCGAAAAGTACCCCTTACTGCCACTCCTTGTCTAGTTAACATTGAGGGACTAAACTTTCCGTGAACTAAAGTCTTTTTTTCCTCTTATATAGGAGAACCTTATTTTTTTTTTTATCATTTAAGAAATTCATTGCTCATCCCTTTCCAAAATACCCCAATAATATTTTATCAAATCTCTACATTGCTCTGAAAACAATGTATATTTATTAACAAAATATGAGATTTTCAATGTTTTCTCCTCTCACTAAATTATTATTTTCTTGTATTGCATCCTAACTTCTTGTTTACCTTCTTTACTTCATTAATCAAATCTCTTTTATAGCCCCATGTATAAATGTTTGAACTGTCTTACTTAACTCTTGTTCGTACTCATTTTTTGTCACTACACAATCTTTCAAGCCTTAAACTTACCATAAGGAACCGGTTCTGTGAGGTGGATGGCAGCTACTTCCATGTAAAATGTAATCAAAATTATCAAGCTTCATATGTATTTTTGTTTTAATAGTACCATCATTCATTCCCACGATTATTATATTCAAGTAGTCGACCGTATTACCTTGTTGTAAGCCATCAAACCCTATATTGAATTTATTTCTGTGAAGGCTTTGAATAAACTCTCAGGTTATATCCACCCTCGCAAATAAAAATAGTCATCTATGTCTCTATAATACTTCACCACAGGTCTAATAAACTCAAATATATATACTTTCACAGTACTCCATAAATTTGCATACATGGAGGCAAATGCCCTCATGGCTATCCCTTGTAATTGTTTAAGCAATTCTCCATTAAATTCAAACATATTTTGCAAACAAATTGATTACAATGTATAATGTGGGTTAAGGCTATCACCCTGAAATCTAGTACTGCCTCTAGTCCATGTTTTAAGGTCTATATTACATAGTTGACATTCTGTAACTTTGACTACCATATGTGCCAACACATGTCCGAAGTTACAGAACTTTGACAGTGTATAAAAAAATAACAAAAAAAGAGAAAAGAAAAAAGATATGCAAGGGGGCATGTCCCCCTGCACCCCCACTCTTTAAATATACCAACTCTGAGGTTGTGCTACAGTGCAGTATGTTGCACAACCTTGGAGTTGGTATATTTAAAGAGCGGGGGGGTGCAGGGGGACTTTCCCGTCTTGTTACAACCCTCAGGTATGTTTATTCCCAGTCAAAATATGACTGCTTCGAACTTTGGTTTCGACCATATCACGTTCAGAGTTGTCATCCTTCGACTATGTAATATAGACCCCATGTTTTATACTGTTATAGGTTCATACTAGGCTATCTGCCCTAGGGCATTTATAAGCCTTGCCAGAGTGTGTTTGGCTTTCACCAACCATTTTAAATTAATTTTGCTATGCCCTTTTTCGAGGTTAGTATACTGTGCCTCAGTGACACAGAAGTGATACCTGGGGTAAACCTACGATCTCCCATCCACTCATCAAGATTCCTCTTGAAGAGTCAATGAGGGACTCTGCCTGACCTGGACTGGGATTTTATTCCAGAGTGAAGGGAGCCTCTGGGTTATGAATCTGTCCCTCCAGCATGTCCTATTTATTTCAGTGCTGAGGTTCAAGTCTCTCGAGCACGTAGCAAGATGGGATTTGGATTTTCTGAGGTGCAGCATGTCCATTAATTCCGGGTTGGACATGGCTTTCTACGTCGGGCACAGATCGCCTCTGAGCAGGCGGTATGCCACTGAGTAGAGCTGGAGTTTCTTTAACCGGGCAGCATATGGCATCTGTTTGAGCCCTTTGATCCTCTTGGTGAGGTACTTTTGGGGTCTTTCCAGTTGCTGCAGGTGTCTGGTAAGGTACATCCCAAAAGGGGCATTGTACTCAATTACGGGCCTGATGAAGGATGAGTAAAGAGGCACGATGACCTCCCCTGATCTAGATGTGAATCCCTTCATGATTAGGTGGGCTATATAAAATATATATAAACGTGTTACATCTATGACTACAAAATGTCTTTCTCCTTGCTAACTTGCATCCTTAATTCTTTCTGTAAAATCAAAAGCATCCTTTATGTAAGATGGCAACTTAACCACTCTCGGTAATAAATATTGATTGAAGAAAACAAATATGACTGAAATATCTACATGCCGATACTATCAGACGGCCTGGTGGGTTACTTAAACTTTTATGTGTATTAGACACAGAAAACATAAGCCATAGAACAGTCATTACTATCAAATACATATATTGTACATCCCTAAGAAAAATAATTTAATCTAAAACCTTTAGTCAGCAACTCTCTGTATTCTTCTACTGCCTCATAATATTTTTTATATTTACCCTCTCATAAATCTCAGTATCTAAATGATTATAGCACATTTGTAAATATTGAGAGAAGTGTAACACCACCCATTCCCCCCTTTGTCTGCTGGTTTAAATACCAGGTCTCTTCTGTGGCTTAAATCATTCAAACTCTGCCATTCCTCTTTAAATTGTACTCAATTTATAGATTCATAGATTACTAGGCTAACTGCCCTCATGGACCATTTTTAAGCCTAGCCAATTACCCCCTGTGAGAATCAAACCCTGCACCTTGTGTTTCTAAGGTAAACACCTTAACCATTATGCCACCCTCCCTCTTCCACAAAAAAAATCATGTTCCTTTTCTACATTATATTTCAAAAGTGTTAAACTGTTGAATGGTGTCCTTTTTAAATGGGTGAATAAAGTCATTTTTAACATAGTCACCTTCTGTATTAAATCTGCTATATGCATTAACTTCCAAATCAGAATTACATGAGTAAAAACGCTCATTACTATCAACATCCATGCCACTGCTAAGATCACATGTACACATTTTTCCTTGAAATGTTTAAAGAAATCTAACTTGTGTACAAATTTAACTTTTTCTATTTGTAACTCGTGTAGTCTTGGTAATGATGTTGGGGCAAATTTCAGACCTTTGTTTAAAACATTTAATCTTTGGTATGAAAACTTGTAGCCTGACAAATTCACAACATAATCATAGTTTAAAAAAAGTCTCATGTATAACAGGAACTCTCTCTAATGATACTGAAATCAACATCATTGCCAAGGCTATATGAGTTAAAAATATAAATATTTAAATTTGTACACAAGTTACATTTGTTTAATCATTTTAAGGAAAATGTGCATATGTGATCTTCCAGTGACATGGATGTTGATAGTAATGAGAGTTTTTACTCGTGTAATTCTGATTTGGAAGTTAACACATATAGCAGATTTAATACAGAAGGTGTATTTATGTAAAAATGACTTTATTCCCCCATTTAAAAATGACACCATTCAACAGTTTAACATTTTTGAAATATAGTGTAGAAAAGGATAATGATATTTTTGTGGAAGGAGAAAAGAAACTGAGTACAATTAACTAAAAAGGAATGGCAGACACTGATTTAAGCCTCAGAAGAGACCTGGTATTTAAACCAGCAGACAAGGGGGAAATTGGTGGTGTTGCACTCAGTACTTACAAATGTGGTATAATCATTTAGATAATGCGATTTATGAGATGGTAGATATAAAAAAATATGAGGCAGTCGAAGAATGTAGAGTTGCTGAATAAAGGTTTTAGATTAAATTTTTCTCTTAGTGATGTACAATATGTATTTGATAGGAAGGACTGTTCTATGGCTTATTTTTTCTGTGTGCCTAAAATACATAAGTTTAAGTAAACCACCAGGCCATCTGATAGTGTCGGCCTGTGGATATATCACTCATAATATTTCTTGTTTTCATCAATATTTATTACTAAGAGTAGTTAAGTTGCCATTTTACATTAAGGATGCTCTTGATTTTATAGAAAGAATTAAGGATGTAAGTTAGCAAGGAGAAAGATATTTTGTAGTCATAGATGTAACAAGATGTTCTTCATACCACATTGCTGCAGTCCTAACACTTGGGTAGTCCGCTGTCCCAGTCGGCCCGAATACCAAAGTATAAGGCTGACGTCGGTCAAGGCGCATTAGTCTGACGTCAGGACGTCAGGGTACAAATGCGCATGACCGACGTCATTTCCTCTGTCTTTTTTGCCGCATGGTCCGATGCAGAAGCAGTTTTGCAAGTGCAGGTTGGCGTTCTGAGATTTTCCGAAGTCGGAGTTTCAGACCGAATCCAAGTTGGCTAAGTACCCCGTTGGGGAATATTTTGGTTTTTTCTTGCCTCAGTATTTTACCGGATGTCAGAAAAAGTGAATAACTGTATTTCTTGTGGGAAACAGATACCTCATAGGGATTACCATACCTTGTGTATACCTTGCTTAGGGCCTGAGCACGACGTTGTTGGCTGTCGCTCTTGTGCTAGATTTAACAAGCGCACTATTAAGAGAAGATTAGATTGTGCCAGGTTAGTTTTTGGGAAGCGGTGTAATTATAAAATGCCGTCGGATGCTCCGCCCGCTTCGTCAAAAAAGCGCAAGGACAAAACAGCAAAGCCTAGGCTGGAAGAACCGTCTGTACTAGACGTCGGTTCTTTAGAGGGCTCGATGGAGCCAGGGGTTCAGCCAGAAATTTCTTTGGAATCCCAGGGGGAGACTTTATTGCTGCAAGATGTGACCTCTCAGGAGGTAGGCCAGGCGGAAGGGGCTTCTCAGGTAGCTGTTCTTCCCTCCCTTCCTAAGGTGGTTAGGCCCTCCCCTGCTGTTTCCAAGGCTTCTCCCAGGGGCAGGCCAGGTTTTGTTTCAGGTGTTACCCCTAGTTCTTCAGGGTCTGTACCTAAGAAGCATATGCTTAAGATGGCAGAAGATTTGATTACAATGATTAGAGGTTCTATGCCCCCTCCTGATAAGAGGCCTAGGGTGGAACCTGAGCTTGGGAGTTTTGAGCAGTGTTCGGATGCTTCTGAGTCTTCGACTGAAGACTTGCAGGAGTATTCCCCTTACTCTGATTCTGATGTAGATGATTCTACTCCTTCTGCTTCTCCTCCTGAGGATTTTTCATTTTCAGAGACTCTTCATTCCATGAGGGAGCATTTTAAATGGGAAGGTCAGGATTTCTCTGATTCCAGGAAAAGGCTTAGGGAATTTTTGTTTCTTCCCCAGCATAGGCCTTTAGCTATACCTCCTGTTCTAGATGTGGTGGAGGATGTTTTTGCAGAGGCTTCTCTGAACCCTGACTCTTTGCCTCCTGCTCCAGTTAAACCGGATAGATATTATAGGGTGCCTGAATCTCATAAGTATCTTTTTAAGAGTCCTAGGGCAGACCCTGAAACTGTTTCACAGGGGCCTAAGGGTGTTAAGGCTTCTGTTAAAAATCCTGTTCCTCCAGATAAAGAGGCAAGGGCTTTGGATAGATGGGGAAAGAAAGTATATACTTCTTCCACTTTGGCCATGAGAGCTTTAAATTGCCAGTTTCACATGTTGAAATACCAAAATTATCTCCTTTCACAATTACAGTCTAAGGTAGATGCTTTGGCGGAAGGTATTGAGTGTAAAGAGTTGCAGGATTTAGTTCATGTTTCTGAACAGGTGGGTAAGCATTCTTTGCAATGTGGTTTTGATGCTGTGCAGGCCTCTTCGAGGGTGGCTGCCACTGGTTCGGTTCTTCGCAGGCACGCCTGGTTGAGGGATCAGAATTTAGCTGAGCATGTAAAAACAAGGATTTTAGATGCTCCTTTACAATCTGATGTGTTGTTTGGTTCGCCTGTGGAAGCAGTTCTAAAGAAAATGGAAGACAAGGCTAAGTCTATGCAGACTGTTAAAGATTTTTGCAGGTTCAGCCTCCGAAGTTTAGTAGAAATTGGCCTACCAAGGGGTGGACATATCCTGCTTATGATTCCCAGTCTAGGGGTAGGTCTAGACGTGGTAGAGGCAGAGCTCAAGGTTCTTTTAGGCCTAGAACAGGGAGTTCACCTGCTCAGTCTTCTGGTGAGGGCAGGGGTCAGTCCTTTCGTAAACAGACCCAATGACCTGCCTTTTCAGCTGCCAGAATCTTCCCGTCTGGCAGCACCTTTGGGAGGAAGGTTGGCACTTTTCAAAGAAAACTGGAGTTTAATTACCCAAGACAAATGGGTATTGGATATCATTCACCACGGTTACAGGTTTTATTTCCATACATTGCCTCCTTTCAAAGGCATGCCAGACATTCCTCCTCAACAAAGGAAAGAGGCTCACAAGCAAATTTCTCTGTTGCTCCAAATAGGGGCCATTCAGCCGGTTCCTGTGCCAGAAAGGGGCCTGGGATTTTATTCTCGCCTGTTCCTAGTACCAAAAAAGGGGAACACGTGGAGACCAATTTTGGATCTGTCTATCCTCAACACTTATCTGGACATTCCCAAGTTCAAAATGTTGACGTTACAACAGCTTTTACCTCTGCTGGGCAAAGATCACTGGATGGTAACTTTGGATCTCAAGGAAGCTTACCTTCATGTTCCTATCAGACTAATTTGCAGGAAGTATCTGCGTTTGAGCTGGGAATTCTCATTATCAGTTCTCTGCATTGCCCTTTGGCTTATCTACTGCCCAGAGTATTCACAAAGGTTCTGGCTCCAGTGATAGCTTTCTTCAGGCTAAAAGGAATACAAATCTATCCTTATTTGGACGATTGCCTGATTCTGGCTCAAGGAAGGGACGTGCTTCTTCAGCATTTGGAATATGTGATAGCAGTGCTAAGATGCCTAGGGTATTCTGTGAACGAAATAAAGTCCAGTCTAGTACCCTCTCAAGACATGTGCTTTCTGGGTGTGAGACTGAATACAGCAACCCAGCTGGCCTTTTAACCCCGGACAAACAAAAGAATCTTTCTCTACTTCCATCAACTATCTCATCAGTCCGGCTGACTGCAAGGACAGTCCTTCAAGCCTTAGGGTTCATGGCATCTTGTATTCTGGTACTTCCCAATGCCAAACTGCATATGAGGAAGCTACAATGGTATCTCAAAATGTATGGACACAGCACTGCCAGGATTTGGACACTGTCATTCAAATAATACCTTGCATTCAAAAGGAATTTTTGTGGTGGGCTCAGGAATGTCACCTAAGCAAGGGACTCTCTGTGACCCGGCCAGAGGCGAGTCAGATTCTAACGACAGATGCCTCAGACACAGCTTGGGGAGCTCATCTAAATGGAAAGTGGATACAAGACAAGTGGCCTGCCAGACTGCAGCATCTACATATCAACATGAAGGAGATGTTAGCAGTCCAGTTTGCATTACTGGCTTTCAAGGATTTACTTCTTCCAGGGCAGGTGTTGATTCTAACAGACAACACAACTGTCATGTGGTACATCAACAAACAAGGGGAACACATTCTTATCCTCTATGCAGGCAAGCAATGATTTTGTGGGAGACTGCGTTAAGCTTGCAACTGAATCTTCAAGCAAGGTTTCTGCCAGGAGCACAGAACTCCTTAGCAGATGTGTTAAGCAGGCAAATCATGGATCCCCACGAGTGGAAACTGGATCTTCATGTATTTCAAACATTGACAGTGTCATGGGGAACTCCAGACATAGATCTGTTCGCTTCTCCACTAAACCACCAGCTGCCAAAGTTTTGCACGAAAGGTTTCATCACACAGCCTGGAAAGTGGATGCTCTTTCTTTCAGTTGGAAAAATCTTCATGTGTATGCCTTTCCACCTCTGCCTCTCCTCCCAAAGGTACTCCTAAAGGTCAGACAAGACAAGCCAAGGATGATTTTAATAGCTCCAGATTGGCCTCGCAGCACTGGTACCCATTGCTGAGGAGTCTGGTAAGGAAGCCTCCATGGCCCTTACCTTTGATTCCACACCTATTGTCTCAGAAGGACGGGCATCTACTCAATGTCAAGCTTCACTCTCTTCATCTAACAGCCTGGCATATTCTGTTTTGAACCATAGCAGGTCTCAGCTTCCTCAACAAGTTTTGAATGTGATTATGGAAGCCAGAAGACCTAGTACAAGGAAAGTGTACGCAGGAAAATGGAAGAGATTTTTATTTTGGTGTGCAGCAAAGGATTTGGATGTTTCTGAGCCAAATTTGAGTGTGGCTCTTCAATATCTTACTGAGTTATTGGACAAAGGTTTGTCTTTCTCTTCCATTAAGATTCATGCTGCAGCAATTTCAGCTCACTATGATTGTGACCCACCATTGTTTTCTCATCCTTTGTTCAAGCAATTTCTTAGAGGGGCAAAGAGTATAAGACCCCCACTTAGAGCTCCTACTCCTGCTTGGGACCTCAATTTTGTGTTGGAGAAACTTACTCTACAACCTTTTGAGCCTGCGGCTACTGCTGAGTTGAAATACTTGTCATGGAAGACTGTTTTTTTTGTTGGCCATTACTTCTGCAAGAAGGGTTTCTGAATTGCAGGCCCTTATGGCGGTTGAGCCTTTTTTGATTTTCCATAAGGATAGGGTATCATTACGTACTAATCCTTCCTTTATGCCTAAGGTGGTTTCTAGTGTGGCTTTAAACCAAACTATTCATTTGCCTACTTTTTATGCAGATCCCCAAAATAAGGGGGAAAAGATTTTGCACACTTTAGATGTACACAGGCAGTTGCGTTATTATTTAAGCAGGACTAAGGATTTTAGGCAGTCTCAGCAGTTGTTTGTTTCTTTTGCTTTGAGTTCTCAGGGCAAGCCTGTGTCAAAACAAACTATTTCTAAGTGGATTGGGTTTTGCATTGCATTTTGTTATTCCCATCATGGCAAGGAGATTCCAGCTGGGATTAGGCCTCATTCCACTAGGGCTACTGCCACTTCAACAGCATTTCTAAGGGGGGTGGCAACTAAGGATATTTTGGAAGCAGCTACTTGGAGTTCAGTGCATACTTTCTCTAAGCATTACCACCTTCCTCTCTACTCTAAATCTAGGGCTGGTTTTGCCACAGCTATTTTGCAGGGCATGTTGACAGCTCCTGCTTCTTTATGATTTGCCAGCCTCCCTTACCTCTGCTTTGGGATTCTACCCAAGTGTTAGGACTGCAGCAATGTGGTATGAAGAACATAGTACAGTTTTGTACCTACCATAAATGTAGATGTTCGAAGATCCACATTGCTGCAGTCCAATTTACCCTCCCTCCTTCCCCTCTGTGTTTAGGGGTGGTTGTGTAGGTGAGATTGTACCTTTCTGACTTTGTATATATATTGTACATACATTTGGTACAGGGGTGTTTGGTGTGTTGTTGTTTTTTGGTTTGGCCTTATCTTTTTAGGGTCTTCTGACATCTGGGGCAAGAAAAGACTGAGGAAATGACGTCGGTCATGCGCATTTGTACCCTGACGTCCTGACGTCAGACTAATGCGCCTTGACCGACGTCAGCCTTATACTTTGGTATTCGGGCCGACTGGGACAGCGGACTACCCAAGTGTTAGGACTGCAGCAATGTGGATCTTCGAACATCTACATTTATGGTAGGTACAAAACTGTACTTTTTTTATACCCGTATAAAACATGCACTAGAGGCAGTACTACATTTTATGGGGGTGATAGCCCTGGCACACACTGTATTGGAATGAATTTTGTTTTGTTTGCAAAATATGTTTGAGTTTAATGGAGAATTGTTTAAACAATTACAAGGGACAGCCATGGCGGCAGCATTTGGCCCCATGTATGCAAATTTATTTATGGGCTGCTTTGAAAGTATATATATTTGAGTTTATTAGACATATGGTGAAGTATTTTAGATACAGAGATGACTTGATTTTTATCTGTGAGGGTGGATATAAGGTGATGGAGTTTATTCAAAGCCTTCACAGAAATAGATTTAATATAGGCTTTGATGGCTTGCAACTAGGTAATAAGTTCAACTACTTAGATATAATAATCGAGGGAGTGAATGAGGATACTCTTAAAAAAAAAAAATACATAGGAAATTTGATCATTTTGATTAAATTTTACATGGAAGTAGCTGCCATCCACCTCGCACCATAAATCTGGTTCCTTATGGTGAGTTTTTAAGGCTTGAAAGATTGTGTAGTGACAAAAATGAGTGAACAAGAGTTACCAGTTAAAATGTTTATACATAGGGGCTATAAAAGAGATTTGATGAAGTAGTTAAGTTAAGGTAAATAGGAAGAGGTTAGGATGGATTACAAGAAATATAGTGAGGAGTAAACATTGAAAATTGTATATATTGTTACTAACTGTACATTTTTTTCAGAGCAATTTAGATAGTTGATAAACTATTATTGGGGTATTTTGGAAATGGATGAGCAGTTGAATTTCTGAAATGATAAAAAAAATGAAGGCTGTCCTATATGAGAGGGAGAAACAAAGATTATTTAGTTCATGTAAAGTTTAGTCCCCCAGTGTTAACTAGACAAGAAGAGGTGGTAGTATAAAGTACTTTCCCTGTGGAAAATGTGTAGGATGTCAACATCTAGTGACAAGTTTTACCCAGATTAATGGTAAAAGATTTCAAGCACAAGGTGTTTTAGCTGTAGTAGGAGTGAGGGGGTTACATATGCTTTGAAATGCCCCTGCGGGAAATACTATATAGGGGAAAGTGAAAGAAGCTTCTCAACCAGGTTGAAAGAACACCTGAGAGACATTAGAAAAAAATGAAGCTAGTGCAGGAGTCATACATTTTCAGCAAGCACATAATGTTACAGGGTTACAGGCAACAGTATTGGAACAACTGCATAAAGATAAAATGATATAAAAGTTGAGAAGGAAAGAATCTATGTTTTAATTTTGAAATTCAACACACTTTTTTTTCCAAAGGTATGAACAAGGAATGCAACTGGAGATGTTTAATATAAAATGTTTTTAAATGAAAGTATTTTAATTGATTTATTATTTTGATTTATTAGATTAATCTTGTGCAAAAGAAAGTAAAATCCCACGAGTGGAGGAGCTCCCTGGTCAGCCTCAGTAAGAAGCTGCGATCCCTGATAAAATCCTCCAAAGCTAGTTACGAAAACAAAATCACCACTGATTCTAAAGACAACCACAAAGTATTCTATAGCTATGTCAAGAATCTCAATGGCAACACTCACATCTGCTCTGAGTTACAGCACAATGGCACTAAATATACAGACCCAACTGATATTGCCAACATCCTGGCAGATAGGTTCAGTGCTAACTTTACCCCCCTCACCCCCTAAAGAGCCCATCTCTATAATCCTGGCAGATAGGTTCAGTGCTAACTTTACCCCCCTCACCCCCTAAAGAGCCCAACTCTATAACGGAAGAATGCAAAGTTCCTGTAATCACGGCTGCACAGGTAAAAAGCACACTCTCCAAAGCCAAGAACACAGCATCCATGAGATCAGACAACATCCCAGGCTGCGTTCTACACAATCTAAAGAACGAACTGGCACCCCACCCTAAGTACCATGTTCAATCATAGCCTCACCTCAGGCTTTGTGCCTGCTGAATGGCGCACAGCAATGGATATCCCACTCCACAAGGGGGAGCCACCACAGACCCTGGGTACTACCGCCCCATTAGCCTGACGAGCCTGGTCTGCAAAGCCATGGAATGTATCATCATGGAACTTATAAACAAAGACATTGGTAATCTCCAAACTCTGGATCCCACCCAGTTTGGGTTTGTAAAAGGCAGATCATGTCTCCTAAACCTGATAGACTTCTTTGAAGCAGTCACCAATGCCATAGACAAGGGTAAGGTGGTTCACACAGCGTATCTAAATCTTGCCAAGGCTTTCGACACCATCCCCCACTCTGGAATTATAGATGAACTCACTAAACTAGGTATAAAGCCCTATGTCACAAGATGGGTTGCCAACTGGCTCACTGACACACACTGTGAAAGTAGCAGACTCCAAATCCGACTTCAGATCAGTAACAAGTGAAGTACCACAGGGTTCAGTCCTGGGTCCTGTCCTGTTTGGTATCTACTTCCCTGAAGTACAGGCTAACACAGAAGGTCTTTGGCTAATGAAGTTCACAGATGACTGCAAACTAGGAGCCATAATCAAAACTACTAACTATGCTGACATCCTACAAAAGGGCCTCACTGAGACAGATGCCTGGTGTCAAAGCCATGGCCTCAAACTCCATGCCAAAAAGTGCATTGTCATCCCCTAAAAACTCTGTACCCATGAACTACAACATAGGCGGTAGTATACTTAACACCGAAAGTGTGATGAGACCTTGGGACACAGGTGGACAGTAGTCTCTCCTTTGATAATCACATCGCCACAGTAGTCAGGAAATCCTTCTACGTGGCACACCATTACAAAAGGTTTCTCATCCAGAAAAAGGTCATTGTTCCCCTCTACTCATCACTCAGACCCATTGTAGAGTACAACGCCACTTTTGGTATGTACCTCACAAGGAATCTACGATGACTGGAAAGGCCGCAGAAATACCTCACAAAGAGGATTACCAGCCTCAAACAGATGCCCCATGCAGACGGTCTCAAAAAACTCCAGCTTTACTCCGTCGCATGTCGCCTACTCAGAGGTGATCTCTGCCTAACATACAAAGCTATGTCAAACCCAGAGCTGTTGGACATGCTCCACTTAAAGAAATCCCAATCCCTCTGAGCTACATGCTCTAGGGACCTAAATCTTGTCACCACAATAAACAGAACATGCCGGAGGGATAGATTCCTGTCCCAGAGACTTCCCATACTCTGGAATCAATTACCTATCTATATCAAACAAAGCTCCTCATTAGCACTCTTCAAGAAAAATCTTTGATTGGATGGGCAATAGGAAATTCACCCCGGGGATCACCTCTGTGGCTCTGCTCGACAGTGGCACAGGAAAAGAATTTTCTTGGGTGGCAAAAGCCAGGGTACCTTTTTGGCTGGGCTTGTATAGGCCCCAGGGCCAATAGCCTAGTACCTACCTATGAACCTATAATTGTTTAATTAGTTGGCAATGGTGTATATATAGTATGTTGAGTAGGGATAAGAAGATGCTCAGCATTCAGCCAAGGCATTAGAGAAGATTATTTTGTAATTTTGTTTTATTAAAGTTTGTTTGGAATCAGTTGGCCTTTCATTTGTTGTTCGTCTGGTTTTATCACAAGTAGTTTGTTGAGCTCATAATGTCTTCTCTGAATATCAGGCACTTGAAAAGAATTCCACTTCCATCATCCTAGAAATTGTGTCCTCAAAGGACAATTCCTCAAAAGGAAATTCAAGGCTAACTGTCTTATCAGAACCATGAGCCAAAGATGAAGGCATCAGTGAATAGGACAAAGACCCCTCATCAAACACTAAATCCTCATCTAAGGAATTAGGCTTCCTAAGCTGTTTAGAAGAGGGGGTAGAGGTCCAAGGAGGAGCAAGTACCAAAACTCATTGAGGAGGCTTTAGGTCCATCAAGGCAGAAAACAAGCCCTGAGTAAACTCCTGCCATTCCCTTTAAGGATCCTTTGGAGGGACTGAAGCATGCTTAAACTCCCTTTTCTTGGAAGGGACATCAGCCCTAATAAATACTGGAGGTTCTGACACTTGGTGAAATTCAATAAGAGAACCCAAAACCACATCCTTGACCAATATCTTTGGAATTCTTGTAGAACCCTCCAAGACTGGTTTCCCCCTTGTCATTCAGAGAAGATTCCTGCAAACCTCAGGGGATTGTCACCGACAGAGTCCTGGCAGAGAAATACAACACAGATGCCAAATGCCCTACAGAACTATTACCTGTTTCTAGAGAGATGTTTAATGGAGGCTTGACAGCTAAAGAATCTGGCCGAGACTTATTGGACACAGCCTTGCCTAGCAGGAGTGTCTTGGGGTTAAAGGATTTTTGTTCATAGGTTGGTACTAGGCTATCAGCCCTAAGGCCTATACAAGCCTAGCCATAACAATTCCCTGGCTATTTCTTCCCACATTATTTACTTTCCTGGACCCCTATCTAGCAGGGCGACTGACGTGGTCCCTAGGGTACACTGGGGGTAACTTGGTTTTCAGGATAAATGACCTGGGAAGATAAACTGCTTGAGTATCATGTGTACAAATGCTTTTTATGGATGCCACAAGAGGTATGATTGGGGGAAGCACCCCAAAAAAAAAACACTACTCGTGATTTTTATAGGGGAGTCTGCCTCCCACACTTGACATTTTCCCTTCTTAGATGAACTTTAGATAGCAAAAGAAAATGTAAGACCAAGAAAGTTTAAAAGGGGGGGGGGGGAACTTATCTGATGGTTAACTATTCAGTACAGAAACGAGGCTTTCAGATCAACCAGCTGCAAAGAAGTTCTGGGTATTGGTGTCCATGTGTCCCTTTTATCCCCCACGTGGGGAGCATTAATGTGACATACGGTGCATCCAAGATTAGACTTTTATATACTAGCCGAGTGTCGGGTTGCCTTTGGCAGGAGATCCCTTCCAGTTTTGGATACTGCAACAGGGATATAGTAGACCATCTTTTTTTGCATGTTTTTTTCCTCCACCTTTTTCTTTCAGCCAACTGACCCACTTTGTTCCCTTTTCATTAATGCTGGTGAGAGCTATCGGAGAGGGGTGCCATGTAGGCTACTATCAAGGGTTTTATTTTTAACCATCACTATGGTGCATGCCCAGTACCATGCTCCACAGTTACACATGTAATGCACATTGAGGAAGTGTCCGTCCCTTTTGCATCTGACATAACATTCAAAACTATTCTGCCCTGCTCCTGTGTGGTTTCTGGGACGATGAGTGTGGTGCAAATGTCATTGCATCCTTCCACTCATAGGTTCATACTAGGCTATCTTCCCTAGGGCATTTATAAGCCTAGCCAGAGTGTGTATGGCTTTCGCCACCCATTTTAAATTAATTTTGCTATACCCTTTTTCGAGGTTAGTATACTGTGCCTCTGTCTAACAGTGACACAGAAGTGATACCCGGGGTAAACCTACGATCTCCCATCCACTCATCAAGATTCCTCTTGAAGAGTCAATGAGGGACTCTGCCTAACCTGGACTGGGATTTTATTCCAGAGTGAAGGGAGCCTCTGGGTTATGAATCTGTCCCTCCAGCATGCCCTATTTATTTCAGTGCTGAGGTTCAAGTCTCGGCGTGTAGCTCGATGGGATTTGGATTTTCTGAGGTGCAGCATGTCCATTAATTCCGGGTTGGACATGGCTTTATACGTCAGGCACAGATCACCTCTGAGCAGACGCTATGCCACTGAGTAGAGCTGGAGTTTCTTTAACCGGGCAGCATACGGCATCTGTTTGAGCCCCCTTGATCCTCTTGGTGAGGTACTTTTGGGGTCTTTCCAGTTGCTGCAGGTGTCTGGTAAGGTACATCCCAAAAGGGGCATTGTACTCAATTATGGGCCTGATGAGGGATGAGTAAAGAGGCACGATGACCTCTCCTGATCTAGATGTGAATCCCTTCATGATTAGGTGGGCTATATAAAATGTTTTTCTAACCACTTTGGCCACGTGGTTGTCAAATGAGAGATTGCTATCAACTTGGGTCCCCAGGTCCCTAATTACTTCTGTACTTAATGGATCCAAAGGGGATGACTATACACTTTTTGGTGTTTAGCTTGAGGCCATGGCCCTGGCACCAGTTGTCTGTTTCTATGAGGCCCTTTTTGGAGGATGTTTGTGTCTGCTGGAGAGTCTATTATGGCGCCCAGTTTGCAGTCATCTGCGAATTTGGTCAGCCACAGTCCTTCCATGTTGGCCTGTACCTCCGAGAAATATATACCGAACAAGAGAGGTCCCAAGACTGAGCCTTGTGGGACGCCACTTGTAACTGGTTTGGAGTCTGACATGGCTCCAGCTATTCTAACCATGTGGGTTCTGTCCTTGAGCCAGTTTGCAACCCATCTAGTGACATAGGGGTTTATATTTAAGCTGGTGAGCTTATCTATAATGCCCGAGTGGGTATTGTATCGAAGGCTTTTGCGAGGTCCAGGTAGGCTGTGTGGACCACCTTCCCCTTGTCAATGGCCTTGGTGACTATTTCAAAGAAATCGACCAGGTTTAAGAGGCAGGATCTGCCCTTAAAGCCGAACTGGGTAGGATCCAGTGTCTGTAGGTCCCCAATATCTTTATAAGGTCCATGATGATCCTTTCCATAGCTTTGCAGACCAAGCTAGTGAGACTTATGGGGTGATAGTTTCCAGGATCCATTGAGGCACCACCTTTGTGGAGAGGAACCACTGTTGCTGTACGCCACTCTTTGGGTACATATCCTGTAGTAAGGCTGAGATTGAACTGTAGTTTTAGGTTTGGGTTTAGCTGCTCTTGGGAGTTCATGTAGGACGCAGCCCGGGACACCGTCTGGTCCTATTGATGCTGTGTTTCTTGCTTTCGAGAGGGCAGCTCTTACCTGAGCATCTGAGATGTCAGGGGGGCAGCACTCTGCTGGGATAGATATTAGCCCTTTTGGTGGGGAGTTTGCCCTTTTGGTGGGGGGGGGGTTGCGCTGAACCTATCAGCTAGGATGTTGGCAATGTCTGTGGGTTCGGTGTATTTGTTGTCATTTTGGGCTAATTCTGAGCATATCTGGGAATTCCCACCCAGGTTCCTAACATAACTAAAGAAAGCCTTGTGATTATCCTTAGTGTCCTGTGCAATTTTTCTCTCGAAGCTGGCCTTAGACGATTTTGAGTGCCCGTAGTTTTTTACTAATACTGATCAGACATGCCTTCCCTTTTTGGGATTTTGCTCTGTCATGTAGTAGCTTCCTCCTATTGTATAGTTTGTTTATGGCTGGGGTCCACCAGACAGGACGTCTGCCTTTGGAGGATTGGGTCTTGGTTTTATTTGGGATTGCATTATCCATGCATTCCTGAAGGTGTTCATAGAATGCATTTATAAAGGATTTTGTGGTCTGGGCCGTATTATCCACAGGCCCGGGGGCTTTGAAGGATTCCACCTCAGTTTTGAGGAGTGTGAAATTTGCTTTAGAGAAGTTTTTAACTGGTTTTCTGGGCATGGGGTGGGGTCGGGATGTGAATATCCAGTGAGATTAGAGTATGGTCTGATCTTACCAGTGAGGGATACACTTCTAGTCTGGAGCATAGAGTCCCCATGTTGGTGATGATCAGGTCCAGTATGTTTTCCCCTCTTGTGGGAGTGGTAACAAGTTGTTCCATAGCATTTGACTTTATAAATTCTAGGAACCTTTGGGCTAGGGTGTTGGAGCTAGAGTAATGCTCCCAGTCTATGGTTGGGTAGTTGAAGTCACCCAATATAATGGTGTTTGGAGAGACCTTCATATTTTCCAGTGTTCTCAGGAAGGCCGAGTGGGGTTCCTGGGTTTGGAAGGGTGGTCTGTAGCAGGCTATAAACTGGAAGGCAGTTTTACCCACTGTTAGTTGCACATGGATAGTCTCTGATGCTTTGTGCTGTGCCACCAACCTGGAGGTGTGGGTATCTTTGGCGAATATTGATACTCCCTCCTTTTGTGGTTCGGTCCAAGTTTTGGGGCCGAAAAGCATGGTATGAGGTATAACCTGGTAGTGCTGGGGTGCTCTCGGGAGCCTTGAACCAGGTTTCTGTTACTGCACAGATATCTATGTTCTCCATGCTAAGGAGAGTTTCGAGTGTGTGCATCTTGAGGTTTAGACTTCTTGCGTTGAGTAGCATTACTCTTAGTTTCTTATCCCTTGTGATACCTATGGAGGTGGGTTTGTCTTTTGAGCCTTGCCTAAAAAAGGCACTATGGGGGTAGCAAGAGCCTTTGCCAATATCCGAAAGCCCAGGGGTGACAGGTGCAAGCCATCCCTAGCGAAGCATCGTGGCTTGTTGAACATGTCATCCCAGGCTGACAGACATTGGCCCTTTGAATGACACCAATACTTAAGCCAATTGTTGAAATTGATAATCTTGTCTTCATACTGTGGCATCATTCTTGGTGAGGGTAAGATGCTACTCAAGGTCAGGGTCATACCGGCCTGGGCTACATGCTCAGAGAGCTCCTCTGTCTCTCTTCATGTAGTCCAGGGAGGTACGTCTCACGTCATTCACACCAGCATGGACAACGACAGAGTCATATTTGTACTTGCCTTGGAGTGACCTGAGTGCTTGTGTTATGTGGCGGATCCTAGCACCCGATAGGCAGCTGACCGTGACCTTCTCCTTGTTCAGCCTGGTGAGCGGGACGTCAGTGTGCCTGATGATAGTCACCTATTACAAGTGTATCAGGTGTGTTGTTTAGCCTTAAGGGCTGTGATTGTTCGGCACACTGGCTTTGTGAGCTATGTGTTGCACGTGTTTTGTTTTGGGGTAGCGGTTGCTTGGGTGTCTGCTTTGGAGGTCTCTGCTGCTTAGGCAGATTTTTATTTAGAGCCTCCAAGTATGTTTTTGTGTATTTGTGTTTGGTTTGCTGTCGTGGTAGGTCTGTGTGAGACTGGAATTGTAGTGAGTGTGGTTTCCTTCTCCTCCTGACTGGTTACGCCAGTACTGAGTTGAGCGAGCTTAGCCTCCGTTTGACTATATGGTTGCATCTCTCACATGTGTTGGAATTTGTTGGGAGGAGGAGTGGTCATAAATGGTCATAAAAGTCCATTTAGAGAATGCAAGGAACTGTTGAGCATTTCTGAAGAAATGACAGTGCTAGATCTATAGATTTACTTCAGTGAGGTTGCTCTTAAAACAGATGTCTGACACTAGAGAGATCCTTTCTTTTTTTGCCTATGTTCACTGGGGCAGAATTTCTTGTATGGTTGGGCAGCACAACTTGATACTGCAAATGCTTCCAACACACATACGATGCATTTAGCATTTGCCTATCTCATGCTCATATGCACAATTATTTAAAGATGATTTATTTGGGGTAGAGGATCTATGCATCCTTTTCATGGATGGGCTTTGTGGATAGCTGAAGGGCTTGACCAAGTGTCCAATGTTAGGGATATTCTTCTCTTCAAGAACCTCATTAACTCCCACAGATTTGAAATTTGTTTTGTCTTGCACATTTTGGTGTTTCTGAGTTGGAGACATCTTGATTAACAGTTTGAGATGGTCTTGGTGTGTTGAAGTGCCTAATAATAGTAAGACCACTGTATGATTCCTGACTTGGCAAGTTCCCAAGGCCAGATTTGTTTCTCATAGCTGATGTTTATAGTTCAGTAGTACTGTTGAGCTTTTACTAAATAAAATGTAGGGTTGTCCACATCAGATATGGCCTAAATGGGATCCCATTGCTGTATATGTGATCTGTTTGAACTGATAAGATCCCCAATGCTAATTCTTTCTGTAACAGACTCCAGTAAACTTGCAATTTTAAAATAAGTCAAGAAGTGCTTTTTCCTGGTACAAACTGCATATAAGGATTTTCTTAAACTCTTCTGAGCCTGAACATACTTTCAGTGCACACTGACTGCCTATACTAGATGCACTAAAAAGGATATAGTCTGTTTCTGCTATCCACAGATTACAGCTGTCTTTTTAACAACTTTACTGTGTTGTAGCCTTTCAGCTGCAACATAGTAAGACTGTTTCTGGGGAAACCCTCCTCCTCCTCCTCCTCCTGTGTGAAAAGCATAGGAAAACATCTTTATCACCTTCTTTGTAGCAGTCCCCTTGCATGAACATAGCAACCACTATCTGAGGCACTATTTGCAAACAGTCTAGACTTTAAACATACAGCTGCTTAGGTAATTGGCTGTTACAACAATATTAATAACTATATGCATTTAAATAAGGATCTGCACATTGCTTCACTTACTTTTTTGGTCTCTGCTGCTATCAGTGTCTTCTATACATAAGTAGGCTGACTGGAGACCCACTTCACTCTTCTCCCAACTCCATTCTTCCATTTTATTCTCTGTAAACCATGCCACCCTTTTCTACTCACCTTACATGTCTGTACAGCTGCATTTGTCAACATTGTATGACTACCTCTCTACCAGTTTAGCCTATTCAACACCAAGCATCTGGGAAGAATTACCTCTGTAAACTTACCTACTAATTCTCTCATTGACTTAAAACACATCTATAACAATTGGGCATTCTCACAACCATAACCCTCTTGGCAATGTGCCTGCTAACCTCTTGACTACCACCTTACCACTGACAAAATAGTATTCAAACCAAAATGTAAAAACACAAACTTGGAACCAGAACTAATACCTTCCGAAGACTGCCGTTTAAAAGTAAAAATCCTTTAATGGATGAATGTCCAGGATACAAAACCACCATAAAAATCACTGTTGAGTGATTTTGTACACCCTCTTAGGTTAACTTCTTCAATAAATTCACCTAAGAGGGTGTACGAAAGCACTCAGCAGTGATTTTTATGGTGGTTTTGTATCCTGGACATTCATCCATTAAAGGATTTTTACTTTTAACCAGCAGTCTTTGGAAGGTATTCGTTCTGGTTCCAAAATAGTATCAACTACAAACATAAGATAAAATAACTGGTACAGCAAAAATAACCCTACCTGAATGATGGCTAACATGAGCTACGTCTGATTCAGTTACTACCAAAAGTATCTGCACCGCATAAATTTTTGCTTAATACCAAACTCTTATGAAACAATAAAACTGCCTCTAACATTAACAGGATTGTACCCGATTATCTCAAAGGTCTAACTTCAACACCCAATGTCCATCAGCACTCATTGCACCACAGCTTCAGAATAGCACTAGCAAACTGGAATCTTGTTTAGATTATCATAATCCTTCTACTGGCAATCACTTCTTGGGGAATTTAATAAAACCTACATGGATGGCACACTGCTTACATGAAAGTATGCAGGTTTGCAATCCAGTAAACAGAGCTGGGTGGTGCGTGTGCCAACATGGAAGTTCCGTGGCATGCAAATCCTCATAAGCAGGTGAATTGCATGCAAATGAGGGAGCGAGTTCGATCCAGAAAGCAGGCAGTCCTGTAGACCAGGTGAATTGCATGCAAATGAGGGAGCGAGTTCGATCCAGAAAGCAGGCAGTCCTGCAGACCTTGTGTTGGCGTCCATAGTGTACACTGGAAAAAGTCTGTATATATGAATTTAAACAGACAACAGGGGCTGAAAGTGTAGTTTGGACAGAAATAGCATAAGACACAGATGTGTAGAATTATTCCGTGTGTGCCCAAAGCCATATGGGAAATGTATGTATTTTTTAATGTGGGTATGTTTGTACAGCATGCAGCAGTGAGAAAACATGGTTTTGAGAAAAAGTGGAAAAAAAATATTGATATGCCATGGTAATTTATTGTAGGGCCCTGCATGGAGTATCTACAATGGTGGAATGGTGCTGTGGCTAGAGCCAGGTCCTGGACCTGTGTAGTTTCAAAGTTGTTTTCATGGATCCCTATGCGAATGATGTGGGGGGGGGTACTGAATCGTATAAATGAGTATCTGTGTCTCCACATCCCATCCGTGTAGGCAGAGAACTGTGTTGGTGTCCAGAGAAGAGGTAGCTGAAGGTAGTGGGGGGGGGGGTTGTGTCTGAGGACATGTAAGCTCATTGGAGCTCAGCAACACCTGTTTGTGTGGTATGCTGCTGTACTCTGCAGGGGGGTATGTACACTGTCTGCTAAGCTTTGTTTACCTTCAAGGTGCATGTTTCAATGTGTTTGCTTGGGTTTATGAGGTGCACCACCATGCTGAGTGTGATATTTCATGGAGGAGGTGCAGTGACTGCTGAGCATTACTTACCTTTGCGGCATGCCACAGTGCTGAGCGAGGAAGGGTGTCCAAAAAAAACAAAGTGGCTGAGAAAGCCAGTGTAATTACTGATGACTCTTGTTTCACTTAAACTATGGGGCATTAACAGTCCATAATAATGTACTTGGCAGGTGGAATGCATCATATGTAGCCAACCACACAGGCTTTACCTGCAATAGAGCACTGTAAAAGTTGCATACAGCTTACGATCCGATTTCACCCCAATACTCTGCACCAGTGGAACACAGACCTGGGAATTTTAACTGAAGAAATGCTAGGGGCTGCTGCAGGTCTGCTACTTCTGTATGTGCTAGATGCTGAAGTCAATACTGCTGCAGCTGACAATAGGGTAACCTACCAGGAGCTGGAGATTGTCCTTGTCCACCCTGTAGCACTCTACATAACTGCAAGAACTCACTGAGCTCTGCCACCCTCAGCTCAGACCCAGAGGGGAATCCATCTCAGTGGAAACAAAGGTGTGTGTAGCTCTTATGGTACTAGCTATCCCTCCAGCATGTTTTGTTTATTGTGGTGACGAGATTTAGGTCCCTAGAGCGTGTAGCTCAGAGGGATTGGTATTTAAGTGGAGCATGTCTAACAGCTCTGGGTTTGACATAGCTTTTTATGTTAGGCAGAGATTGCCTCTGAGTAGGCGATATGCGATGGAGTGAAGCTGGAGTTTTTTTAAGACTGTCTGCGTAGGGCATCTGTTTGAGGCTGGTAATCCTCTTTGTGAGGTATTTCTGTGGCCTTTCTAGTTGTAGATGTCTTGTGAGGTACATACCAAAAAGGGCACTGTATTCTATAATGGGTCTGAGTGATGAGTAGAGGGGAACAATGACCTATTTTTTCCTGGATGAGAGACCTTTTGTGATGAGGTGTGCCATATAGAAGGATTTCCTGACTACTGTGGCAATGTGATTATCAAAGGGGAGACTACTGTCACAAGGTCTCATCACACTTTCGGTGTTGGACTACCACCTGTGTGGTAGCTCATGGGTACAGAGTTTTTACCAAAGGGGATGACTATGCACTTTTTGGCATTGAGCTTGAGCCCATGGCTTTGACACCAGGCATCTGTCTCAGTGAGGCCCTTTTGTAGGATGCCCACATAGGAGTTTCAATTATGGCTCCTAGTTTGCAGTCATCTGCAAACTTCGTTAGCCAAAGACCTGTGTTAGCCTGTACGTCAGAAAAAGTAGATAAACGGGGAAAAGACCCAGGACTGAACCCTGTGGTACTCCACTTGTCACTGGTCTGAAGTCAGATTTGAAGTCTGCTACTTTCACAGTGTGGGTTCTGTCAGTGAGCCAGTTTGTAACCCATCCTGTGACATAGGGATTTATACCTAGTTTAGTGAGTTTATAATTCCAGAGTGGGGGATGGTGTCAAAAGCCTTGGCGAAATCTAGATAGGCTGTGTGAACCACCTTACCCTTGTCTATAGTTTTGGTGACTGCTTCAAAGAAGTCTATCAGGTTTAGGAGACATCTTTACAAACCCGAACTGGGTGGAGTCCAGAGTTTAAGATTACCAATGTTTTTGTTTATAAGTTCCATGATGATACATTCCATGGCCTTGCAGACCAGGCTCGTTAGGCTAATGGGGGCGGTAGTTCCAAGGGTCCGTGGTGGCTTCCCCATTATGGAGTGGGATAACCATCGCTGTGTGCCGTTCAGTTTGCACAAAGTCTGAGGTGAGGCTATGATTGAACATATTGCTTAGGTGGGGTGCCAGTTCATTCTGTAGTTAATGTAGAATGCAGCCTGGGATGTTGTTAGGTCCCATGAATCCTGTGTTCTTGGCTTTGGAGAGTGTGGTTTTTACCTGTGCAGCCGTGATTACAAGAACGTTGCATTCTTCCGGTATAGAGATGGGCCTTTTAGGGGGTGAGAGGGGGATAAAGTTAGCACTGAACTATCTGCCAGGATGTTAGCAATATCAGTTGGTTCTGTATATTTAATGCCATTGTGCTGTAACTCAGAGCAGATCTGAGTGTTGCCATTGAGATTCTTGACATAGCTATAGAATGTTTTGTGGTTGTCTTTAGAATCAGTGATGATTTTGTTTTCGTAACTAGCCTTGGAGGATTTTATGAGGGATCTCTGCGCTTCTTATTGAGGCCGACCAGGGAGTTCCTCCAGTCATGGAATTTTATTTATTTTTTTTTTTTTTTGCAACAGTTTCTTCTGTTGTAGAGTTTTATGGCAGGACCACCAGATTGGCTTCCTTTTTTTTGGAGGATAGCGTCTTGGTTCTGTTAGGGATAGCACAATCCATGCACTCGCGTAAGTGCTTATAAAGTGCATTTGTGTAGGATTCGGCAGTCGTACCTCTGTTGTCCATCTGCATGAGTGCCGTGAAGTTTGCCACTTCTGTCTTAAGTGAAGTTGGTTTTGGAGAAATTTTTTACGGTGGTTTCCCTAATGGGAGGTGGGGGCGGGATATGGATGTCTAGGCTGATATTAGCTTGTGGTCAGATCTAACTGAGGAATTGACTTTTGGTGTGGAACACTGGTCGCCCATGTTGGTAATGACCAGGTCTAGAATATTACTGCCCCTGGTGGGGGTGTGGATAAGTTGGTGGAATTTATGAATTCCAGAAACATTGAGCAAAAGAGTTGGTACATGAGTAGTTTTCTCAGTTAATGATAGGGTAGTTGAAATTGCCCATTATTAGGGTGTTGGGTTGTACCCTAATATTTTCCAGTGCATCAAGAAATGAGGAGTGGGAATCCTCGAGCATGGTGGGGTATCTGTAGTAAGTTACAGTTTGGATTGCAGTCTTGCCCAGAGTTAGTTCCACTTGGATAATCTCAGATGCATTATGCTGGGCAACTAGCCTGGAGGTGTGGATATCCTTAGTGAATATGGACACGCCTCTGCCATCAGTGTTTTGGTCCAGGTTAGGTGGCCGAAAGGTGCAGTACGAATTATAGGGGTGCTCTCTGGTGCCTTGAACCAGGTCTCTGTTACTGTACAGATGTCGGTGTTCTCCATTTTAAGGAGTGCCTCGAGTGAATGCATTTTGAGGTTTTAGACTTCTAGCATTGAGTAGCATTACCCCCTCAGATTTTGTTTGCTTGTACCTGTTAGTGGTGAGTCTGTTATTTGAACCTTGCCTAAAAAATACACTTTAGGGGTGGCAAGAGCCTTAGCCAGTATCTGGAATCCAAAGGGTGACAGGTGCAGGCCATCTCTGGCAAAGCATTGTGGTCTGTCGATCATGTCATCCCAAGCAGACAGATACTGGATCCCCTTAGAATGACACCAGAAGCTTAGCCAATTGTTGAAGTCAATCATTTTGCCCTTCTACTGTGGTATAATTCTGGGTGATGGCAGGATGCTACTCAGGGATAGGGTCATACCTGCCTGGGCTACAAGATCTGAGAGCTCCTCCAGGTTTCTCCATGTAGTCCAGGGAGGTACATCTCAGGTCATTCACACCAACATGGACAATGACAGTCATATTTTTACTTGTGGAGTGACCTGAGTGCATGTGTAATGTGGCAAATCCTGGCACCTGACGGGCAGCTGACAGTAACTTTCTCCTTGTTTAGCCTGGTGAGTGGAACATCAGTGTGCCTGACTAGAGTCATCTATGACTAGAGTGTTGGGTACGTTGTTATGCCTTATGGTCTGCGGTTGAGTGGCACACTGAGTTTGTGGGCTGTGTTGTCATTTGGGTTGTGTTGGGGGTGGAGGTTGCTTGCGTTTCTGCTTTGGAGGTCTCTGTTGCTTGAGTAGATTTTTATTGAGAGCCTCCGCGAATGTAGGTGTGTTGTGTTGCTGTGTGTGTTTTGGTGGCATAGGTTATGAGGGACTATGTGATGAGTGTGGTGTGGTGTGGTGCAGGTGTTTACCTTCTCCTTTTGACTGTCTAGTCCCGTCTTGGGTGAAGAGAGCTTAGTGTTTGGTGATAGGAGAGAGTTGTCTGTGTAAATGAGGCAATTGCTGCATTGCCGCAAGATGCCCAGATTAATCAGGTAGACTGGATAAAACGCCGGGAGCTGACCCTTAGAAATGCCTGGATAGGTGCTTAAGTACTAAAAACTGTTTTCCTCTAGACAAATCAGGAAAGTTGAATGCTGTAGTAATTTGTAGCTTATTTAGTGCTTATGAGTTCTGAACAAGTGCTGAGCTCAAAGAAACAGATTTGAGTGCTAAAACTAAAAAAATGGCTAGTTCTAAGGGAAAATTTGAAGAGCTGACTTTATGGCACCAGGAATAGTTTATGCATCGCCACTTAGGGTTAAAGTCTATTTTTTATATATATAACATTAGCAAACTGATTTAAAGAAATTAACCAATAAGCTCAAAACTGAGCCCTGTTCCAAGCAGCCTTCAATCAGACAAGTTCTAATTGCACACTCATGCCACTAGTGTGCAGGGGAACAGTCTACAAAAAAGATGGCCTGGATTAGTGCTCAAGTTATACAAACAAAGCTAGATTCAGCATGCCTGAATCTAGTCTGCTACAGCAAACAAGGCGCACCAATTTCAGAAAGAGTTCAAATAAGCAGGCACAATAATCCTTTAACCAGAAATTCCCAGCTCAGGAGGACAGAATCTAACCTCTCCTCCCAACAGCTCAGAAGGACAGAATCTAACCTCTCCTCCCACAAGAGTGCAGACCACAAACCTTCTTAATGTATAATAACTGGCATGAAGCCCAAGTGCTTAAACCAGAACTAATGCACTTTTTTAGAATAACAGACCCTGAGCCTTCAATCAGTAATTTTCAACTTAGAGCTATGTAAGCTACCTGTCCTGCCACAACAGTGCAGACCGTGCAAACCTTTTCAATGTAAAACAACTGGTCTGAAGCCCAAGTGTCCGGGACCCTGTAGTATCTATCAGGCTTAGCAGGGGCCGGAGGTAGAGAATCAGGAGCAGTACAAGCATCATTAAATGCATCATCTACAACAGAAAGAACTGGAGGTATGGCTAAAGGCCTGTTGTGGTAAATGCAGAAAGATTCTAAGCCTTTTTCTGGAGTCTGAAAAATCCTGGCCCTGCCACTGAAATTGTTCCCTCATAGCATGTAAGGTTTCCCCAAAGGAAAATTCCTCAGGCGGAGAGGCAGAAGGGATGGACTCTTCAGCATCAGAGTCTTCATAAGGGGAGAAAGGAGTCTCTGGAGGGTTTGTATCATCTGAATCATCAGAGGAATCATCTGTAGAAAGTGGCTGAGGGGGCTCTGCTCTAGGCCTCTTCTCTGGAGGTGGGTGAGAGGCCCTGTCTGGTTGAGGTTGGGATCCCCGGATTAAGGAAAAGAGATCCTCTGCTAAACTAAGCATTTGTGAACTAGAGCTAGGCCTGTGAGAGGGGGACTTAGCAGGCACAGTTTTAGTAGCTTTAGCTGCTTTAGCCCGGGAAAAGGCCTTAATGGACATGGCTGCAGGTGGCCTAGCAGCTCCACGTGCAGGGGTTGAAACATCCAAGGGAATAGTGTCAGATAATTCCTGAGAAACTGCAACAGCAGCTGGGATTTCAGAAGCCGATTCCACCAGGTTGGAAGAGGCCTCGGTAGAAGGTAAGTTTTCGGCTGAAGGAAGAACCGCTAGCTCGGTTTCAGCCGAAACCGAGACACTCGCGGTTGGCTTAACCGCGGTTTCGGCCGAAACCGCGGACCGCGAGTGTCGGTCCTTTTCCTTGCGCTTTTTAGAAATTTGCGTAGTCGGAGGATCCGACGGCATAATACAAGCAAAATCGGAGCCGAAAAACTCCTCAGCAAATTCAGACCGACGTCTAAGCGTCCGCCGGTTAAAAGAAGCACAGGCTAGACAAGCTGCTACGTCGTGGTCTGGGCCTAAACAGGGTAAGCAGTAAGAGTGGAAATCTTTAAGAGGTATTTGTTTCCCACAAGTTAAACAGTTATTCACTTTTTCTGACATCGGCTGAGGCAAGAAAGAGTCCCCAACGGGGTACTTAGCTTTTTAGAAGTCTTCGGTAGTAGTATTCGGTAGTAATCTCTGGTTCTGACCGACCGGCACTTGCGAACAGCTTCTGCTTCGGGCGCCACGCGGCAAGAAACACTGAGGAAAATGGCGTTGGCTGATGCCTTTATACCCGAATAACTGCAGCTATGACGTCGGGTGAAGTGCGACACCAGCCGAGGCCAGACCCAGACTTTGGAATCCGGCCGACCGAAGGGCTGCCTGACGACAGGACAACCCATTTGTAAGGACTGCAGATGCATTCCTATCGGACATCTACATTTATGGTAGGTACACAACTGTACTTTATACACATTTTATATATATATATATATATATATATATATATATATTATATAAACCACCCTAACGTAGACCAAAAATGCAGAGAAACACACCCTGGAGCTAAGAAACAATATAATATCTGCTGGTATGCTGTTGTAAAAGTCAAGAGGCTGTTGGGGTGCTGTATAACCAAGCTATAGCACCAAACACGTAGCCGTAATATTAAAATGTCTGTAACAGTTAATTCAGCACTAAATTTAGTACTGCGACTACAAAGAGCTCTTTCACTCACCAAACTGCTTCAGCGTAACCTCACCAGCTTCCAGAAAACAAGCTGACTAACGTTCCAAAGCAAAACAGTATCTGCGTTATATAACCAACTCCCCCAAGCAAGTTGACGAACAAACAAAGATATATTGTTCAAATTGTGGTAGTTCAGCCAAATACCGGCTCCAAGAGACTCCTGGAAATAATCCGCTGCAAATGTCCAGAGTTCCAAACATTAACTGAAACACAACCCTTGGTCCAATCCTCGTGCTCAACAAAAGGTATAACACACATCCAAACAGTAGCGAAATAATAAAATATAACAATTTTATTTGTGAGCTTCATGAGCACTCCACCTGCTTCTTCAGACAAACAGATATAATTAGTTTAAAACAGTTTAAATATGTTAGGAATATTTTAAAACAGACTTCCATCCAATCCTAAACATGGTACTAATACATGTGACTTTCACTCAAGCTTGTCAGCAAACCTGCTATTTACATTTAAAGTGACAGCTTCAACACCAGTAGCTCACTTCAGGAGCATCACATGCTTAGAGTAATAAAGCATGAATATAATAATATATAAGTTGTATATACAAAGACATGTAGAGAATGTATAAAAACAACAGCTTAGCTGAATAAGCATGCATAAGACACTTCCCATAAACATAAGAAGCGCAGCAAATATATAATAAATAAAAATAAAGTATATATAAAAAGCAACGCTTCTAAGAAATCCCATAGATGTAACACTTAAAAACGAATAAATATAGCATAATATAAACAAAGCAATGAGTGTTATAAATAATGTGGAAGATATTAAAAATGATGATAATAACACTAATAATATAAACGAAAAAATATAATGATAATAATGTTAATGATAATAATGAAAATAATAATAAACCTCTCATATAACTAACTGATATGAAAATGTGTCTCTAAAGGTATGACCATACAACTAAATCCATCCAGAAATGTATGACTGCTAAATTCAGTCCTAAATAACTAGTCCTAAATAACTAACATGATAAAGCATCGACATACTAACAAGCTGATGAGTGTTAGTTCCTCGCTAAGTGCAAATAATGCAAATAATTACTAGCTACTTGTAAATACTTTTCCAGAGAGGCAAATTAATATCACTAACACTGTATATACTCTATACTTCGATCTCTGATTCAGAGAATAAATCACTGGTGTAATAATACACATTGGTGACCAAGCGCAAAATATGCAAACACTATCTATAACTTCCAAATAATCATATGTCTATGCTGAACATAGTCATAAATGCATCAATGTATATTGATTAAGGAATATATGTAACTGAACTACAGAAAGGAAGTATGTATTGTGATAAAACAATGTCAGTTGAAATTGGACCAATACATATTAATGGAATCATAAATGTTATAATGTGGTTATAACCATTATTAAAGGCAGATGAAAACAGATGAAAACATCTAGCAACTGGGTGACTCATAGATTACACTGTAGCCACTAAACAATGATGGACGGACGGTCTATCTAATAGACCTTCCCTTAAGGTGTGGTTTGATGGACAACACTTCATTCAAACCTTTCTCCCTATGGGCAGCTAGCCTACATATCCACTTCAACTCTGCTTGTTCTGTGGTATTTGACATGTCCCCTAATCTCCATCCCACTGGAACCACTTGTAGTACTTGAAACAAGAAGGTGTGTTGTCTACCTTCCCTTAAGGTATGTTTCGCCAAAGCACTATATTCCTGCTGTCTATTCAGACAATACCCATGGTCTCTGATTCTTTCCCTTAGTGTTCTATTGGTTTTCCCTACATAGAACGAATAACAATGCACACAGTGAGCTACATATATAACGTTCTTGGTGTTACAGTCACTGTTGCAGTGTATTGTCCAAAGATGGTTCGTGGTGGGATGTCTGAAATAGTGTGATTCATCAATGTATCTACATTGTGGGCATCTACCACACTGACTAGTCCTCTCCAGCCCTGTCCTTAGTATAGGTGTTGTCATTTGATTACCACATAATATTCTCTTCAAGCTGTACATGTTGCTATAAGTAAATGATGGGATACTTCCTACTAAGTTGGCTATTCGATTATCAACAGTTAATATATTCCAGTGTCTCTCAACTGATTGTTGGATCACATTGAGTCCCTTACCAAAAGGTAGGATAATATCAAGTGTGCATGCTTTGATAGTACTGTTCGAATTTGTTCCTAGGCGAGTGTCCTGAGAAAAGTATGGTCTAGCTCTACTCTCTCTCAATGTGTTCATCTGTCTATATACTCTGTCTATCTCATCTAATGTATAGCCCTGGTGCTAAGTCCTTCTTTAAGTGTGGATAATCCTATATTATAGTCCTCTGTCCTGGTAGAAAGTCTTGAAACACGCATAGCTTGTCCTTTGATCATATTATCAAAGATATGTGGATGGTGCATGCTAGATCTATGAAGGAAAGATGGTTTATAACAAGTTTTCCTAAAGATCCTAGTATTTATACCATCCCCTGACTTGAAGACTGTAACGTCTAAAAAGTCTATGCTATCTAAAGACCAATCCATGGTGAATTTCAAAAATGAATTTCTCAAATTAAGTTCACTGTGAAAGTTTAGGAGCTCTTCATGTGTTCCCTTCCAAAGAAAAAAGAGATCATCTACAAATCTCTTGTAGAAATAAATATGTGGATCTCTGATGATGTGGGTATCCTCAAAGGTCGCCATGACTAAGTTAGCATAGCTATTGGCACAGCTGGTGCCCATGGCGACCTTTGTTTGTTTGTAGTAAACCCCATCATAGAGGAAAACGTTGTTTTCAAGAACCAGCTCCATCAACAATAGTATAAGATCAATCTTGCTAGTGGAGAGGTCAGAATTTCTTACTAAATATAACTGCAGAAAATGTATACCTTCATTATTCGGTATACAGGTAAATAAGGACTTCACGTCCATTGTAACTAGAATAATATCACTTATCTCATTGGGTTCTAAGCCAATGGAGGCAATATACAGTTCCCTTAAAAACTGCTCAGTGTCTTGCAAGATACATCTGGATGACCTAACAACCTCTTTAAGTTCTTTATCTAGAAAGATGGAAATAGGCTCAGTGAGCCAACCTGAGCCTGCAACAATAGGTCTAAATTCAGGTTCGATCAAATTCTTGTGTATCTTGGGTAGCCCTGAAATAGTGGGAATTAATGGGAACTGTACTTGCATGTATGTATATACTTCCTCCAAAAGACTTCCTGTCTGCTTGCATTCAAACAGCGTCCTATCTATTGCCTCTTTCATATCATAGACACAATCAATAGTAATTTGCCTATATGCATCTGTATTGAGCATTTTACACATCTCTGAATGATAATACTGTGTATCCAATACCACAATAGGACCTCCTTTATCAGCAGGCCTTATTGTAATATTGGAATTATTCCTTAAATTTTGCAATGCCTCATTTTGGGACTTAGTTAAATTGCTGTCCAAATCATTGAACTGTAAACCTGAGGAGTTGTATAAGTCCTTCTCAACAGCTTTAATGAATATGTCTACATTACTATTCATTGGTGGTGTATATGTGCTCTTTTTCTTAAGTGGCTGACTAACATTCTCACTGCCATTATTAAAGAGCAACTTTAAACAAATGTTTCTGGCAAAGAGCCTCAAGGCTATGACAAGTTGGCTAATGTCAATCTTGGTGGTAGGGATGAAGGACATTCCTTTATTCAGTACTTCAATCTCTGATGTAGATAGTGGATAACTGGATATGTTATGCACTAAATGACTCAGTTCCAAAAATTCTGCAGTGTTTGTTGCTGCCCTAAAGGGGGGTCTTTCCTCTTCGCCTCTCTTATATTGTCGTTCTCTATCGACCTCTTCCTGTTTGATCTGATGGGAAAAGGAATGTCAGTAGGGTTGTGTACCTCAACCCTATCAAGCTGGATTTTCCGTCTGACAGCTCCAGCCAGGCTATTATTGTTGGTCAAAGAAGACAAATTGGTTGTGGATCTTCCACATTATTTATAACACTCATTGCTTTGTTTATATTATGCTATATTTATTCGTTTTTAAGTGTTACATCTATGGGATTTCTTAGAAGCGTTGCTTTTTATATATACTTTATTTTTATTTATTATATATTTGCTGCGCTTCTTATGTTTATGGGAAGTGTCTTATGCATGCGCTTATTCAGCTAAGCTGTTGTTTTTGTACATTCTCTACATGTCTTTGTATATACAACTTATATATTATTATATTCATGCTTTATTACTCTAAGCATGTGATGCTCCTGAAGTGAGCTACTGGTGTTGAAGCTGTCACTTTAAATGTAAATAGCAGGTTTGCTGACAAGCTTGAGTGAAAGTCACATGTATTAGTACCATGTTTAGGATTGGATGGAAGTCTGTTTTAAAATATTCCTAACATATTTAAACTGTTTTAAACTAATTATATCTGTTTGTCTGAAGAAGCAGGTGGAGTGCCTGCGAAAGCGCTCACAAATAAAATTGTTATATTTTATTATTTCGGCTACTGTTTGGATGTGTGTTATACCTTTTGTTGAGCACGAGGATTGGACCGAAGGGTTGTGTTTCAGTTAATGTTTGGAACTCTGGACATTTGCAGCGGATTATTTCCAGGAGTCTCTTGGAGCCGGTATTTGGCTGAACTACCACAATTTGAACAATATATCTTTGTTTGTTCGTCAACTTGCTTGGGGGAGTTGGTTATATAACGCAGATACTGTTTTGCTTTGGAACGTTCGTCAGCTTGTTTTCTGGAAGCTGGTGAGGTTACGCTGAAGCAGTTTGGTGAGTGAAAGAGCTCTTTGTAGTCGCAGTACTAAATTTAGTGCTGAATTAACTGTTACAGACATTTTAATATTACGGCTACGTGTTTGGTGCTATAGCTTGGTTATACAGCACCCCAACAGCCTCTTGACTTTTACAACAGCATACCAGCAGATATTATATTGTTTCTTAGCTCCAGGGTGTGTTTCTCTGCATTTTTGGTCTACGTTAGGGTGGTTTATATAATTCACAAGGGAATGGAAGGAGCTGAGAATCGGCCTAGTGCGACAGGCAGTATCAATTTATTTGGTACTAGGTTTATGAACTTTATGGAGGACAAAGGGAATCCCTTGGCTAATTTTGATGGCAGAGTGGACGCTGGTAGTGTTGAGACTTCCTTATCTGATGAAGTGTTGATTAAATCAATCAAAAGAGACTTAGAGAATGATCTTTATAAGCTCGTACACCTCCAAGCACAGAGACATCATATGGAGGCATCCCTTGCCAAAGACATTGTTCCAAGAGGACTGCGCGTCCTCAACATGCCCACCTATGGCAATCTGTATCCAGCATTGTTACGTAAATGGCAACAAATAAATTTAGATGCTAGTAGGGCATATATGCATCTATTAATAGATTTCTTTATGCCCATTGAAGCAGAATGTAAAAGCAGTATAATCAACCATCAAGAACGCCTGGTAACGGCAATGGGTGAAAGTTCCTCAGATCTATATGTACATGATTTACTAGAGCGTATTGGTCGATATGAGGCCAATTTGTTGAATACGAAACGCAATAAAATGAGCAGAGACATGAAGGATTTTGCTCAACAACATGTCTTTGTGTGGCCTCGAACTGTAGCTCCAAGAGGGGATCATCGGGGGCCAGCTAGGAGATCTGAGGGACCACCAGTGAGAGGAGTGGCATTGATTAATAACACTAGCAATAATGAATCTCCAATTGCTATGCATCCAGTAAATGCTGCCACTACTGAGGTCACTACTAACCCCACCGGAGGTGATTGTCATCCACCCAGTTTAGGTATGGAGAGTGCCAGCACAGTTAATTTAGGCAACAATGGCGACAATGCATCAGGCTTAGAGGATGCGATTGTGTCACCTATTGAAAGTCGTACCTCCTCGCTATACACCACGCCCAATGAAGGAGGCGAAGTGACCGTGCCATCCACAACCAATTTGTCTTCTTTGACCAACAATAATACCCTGGCTGGAGCTGTCAGACGGAAAATCCAGCTTGATAGGGTTGAGGTACACAACCCTACTGACATTCCTTTTCCCATCAGATTAAACAGGAAGAGGTCGATAGAGAACGACAATATAAGAGGGGCGAAGAGGAAAGACCCCCCTTTAGGGCAGCAACAAACACTGCAGAATTTTTGGAACTGAGTCATTTAGTGCATAACATATCCAGTTATCCACTATCTACATCAGAGATTGAAGTACTGAATAAAGGAACGTCCTTCATCCCTACCACCAAGATTGACATTAGCCAACTTGTCATAGCCTTGAGGCTCTTTGCCAGAAACATTTGTTTAAAGTTGCTCTTTAATAATGGCAGTGAGAATGTTAGTCAGCCACTTAAGAAAAAGAGCACATATACACCACCAATGAATAGTAATGTAGACATATTCATTAAAGCTGTTGCGAAGGACTTATACAACTCCTCAGGTTTACAGTTCAATGATTTGGACAGCAATTTAACTAAGTCCCAAAATGAGGCATTGCAAAATTTAAGGAATAATTCCAATATTACAATAAGGCCTGCTGATAAAGGAGGTCCTATTGTGGTATTGGATACACAGTATTATCATTCAGAGATGTGTAAAATGCTCAATACAGATGCATATAGGCAAATTACTATTGATTGTGTCTATGATATGAAAGAGGCAATAGATAGGACGCTGTTTGAATGCAAGCAGACAGGAAGTCTTTTGGAGGAAGTATATACATACATGCAAGTACAGTTCCCATTAATTCCCACTATTTCAGGGCTACCCAAGATACACAAGAATTTGATCGAACCTGAATTTAGACCTATTGTTGCAGGCTCAGGTTGGCTCACTGAGCCTATTTCCATCTTTCTAGATAAAGAACTTAAAGAGGTTGTTAGGTCATCCAGATGTATCTTGCAAGACACTGAGCAGTTTTTAAGGGAACTGTATATTGCCTCCATTGGCTTAGAACCCAATGAGATAAGTGATATTATTCTAGTTACAATGGACGTGAAGTCCTTATTTACCTGTATACCGAATAATGAAGGTATACATTTTCTGCAGTTATATTTAGTAAGAAATTCTGACCTCTCCACTAGCAAGATTGATCTTATACTATTGTTGATGGAGCTGGTTCTTGAAAACAACGTTTTCCTCTATGATGGGGTTTACTACAAACAAACAAAAGGGGTCGCCATGGGCACCAGCTGTGCCAATAGCTATGCTAACTTAGTCATGGCGACCTTTGAGGATACCCACATCATCAGAGATCCACATATTTATTTCTACAAGAGATTTGTAGATGATCTCTTTTCTTTGGAAGGGAACACATGAAGAGCTCCTAAACTTTCACAGTGAACTTAATTTGAGAAATTCATTTTTGAAATTCACCATGGATTGGTCTTTAGATAGCATAGACTTTTTAGACGTTACAGTCTTCAAGTCAGGGATGGTATAAATACTAGGATCTTTAGGAAAACTTGTTATAAACCATCTTTCCTTCATAGATCTAGCATGCACCATCCACATATCTTTGATAATATTATCAAAGGACAAGCTATGCGTGTTTCAAGACTTTCTACCAGGACAGAGGACTATAATATAGGATTATCCACACTTAAAGAAGGACTTAGCACCAGGGCTATACATTAGATGAGATAGACAGAGTATATAGACAGATGAACACATTGAGAGAGAGTAGAGCTAGACCATACTTTTCTCAGGACACTCGCCTAGGAACAAATTCGAACAGTACTATCAAAGCATGCACACTTGATATTATCCTACCTTTTGGTAAGGGACTCAATGTGATCCAACAATCAGTTGAGAGACACTGGAATATATTAACTGTTGATAATCGAATAGCCAACTTAGTAGGAAGTATCCCATCATTTACTTATAGCAACATGTACAGCTTGAAGAGAATATTATGTGGTAATCAAATGACAACACCTATACTAAGGACAGGGCTGGAGAGGACTAGTCAGTGTGGTAGATGCCCACAATGTAGATACATTGATGAATCACACTATTTCAGACATCCCACCACGAACCATCTTTGGACAATACACTGCAACAGTGACTGTAACACCAAGAACGTTATATATGTAGCTCACTGTGTGCATTGTTATTCGTTCTATGTAGGGAAAACCAATAGAACACTAAGGGAAAGAATCAGAGACCATGGGTATTGTCTGAATAGACAGCAGGAATATAGTGCTTTGGCGAAACATACCTTAAGGGAAGGTAGACAACACACCTTCTTGTTTCAAGTACTACAAGTGGTTCCAGTGGGATGGAGATTAGGGGACATGTCAAATACCACAGAACAAGCAGAGTTGAAGTGGATATGTAGGCTAGCTGCCCATAGGGAGAAAGGTTTGAATGAAGTGTTGTCCATCAAACCACACCTTAAGGAAGGTCTATTAGATAGACCGTCCGTCCATCATTGTTTAGTGGCTACAGTGTAATCTATGAGTCACCCAGTTGCTAGATATTTTCATCTGTTTTCATCTGCCTTTAATAATGGTTATAACCACATTATAACATTTATGATTCCATTAATATGTATTGGTCCAATTTCAACTGACATTGTTTTATCACAATACATACTTCCTTTCTGTAGTTCAGTTACATATATTCCTTAATCAATATACATTGATGCATTTATGACTATGTTCAGCATAGACATATGATTATTTGGAAGTTATAGATAGTGTTTGCATATTTTGCGCTTGGTCACCAATGTGTATTATTACACCAGTGATTTATTCTCTGAATCAGAGATCGAAGTATAGAGTATATACAGTGTTAGTGATATTAATTTGCCTCTCTGGAAAAGTATTTACAAGTAGCTAGTAATTATTTGCACTTAGCGAGGAACTAACACTCATCAGCTTGTTAGTATGTCGATGCTTTATCATGTTAGTTATTTAGGACTGAATTTAGCAGTCATACATTTCTGGATGGATTTAGTTGTATGGTCATACCTTTAGAGACACATTTTCATATCAGTTAGTTATATGAGAGGTTTATTATTATTTTCATTATTATCATTAACATTATTATCATTATATTTTTTCGTTTATATTATTAGTGTTATTATCATCATTTTTAATATCTTCCACATTATTTATAACACTCATTGCTTTGTTTATATTATGCTATATTTATTCGTTTTTAAGTGTTACATCTATGGGATTTCTTAGAAGCGTTGCTTTTTATATATACTTTATTTTTATTTATTATATATTTGCTGCGCTTCTTATGTTTATGGGAAGTGTCTTATGCATGCGCTTATTCAGCTAAGCTGTTGTTTTTATACATTCTCTACATGTCTTTGTATATACAACTTATATATTATTATATTCATGCTTTATTACTCTAAGCATGTGATGCTCCTGAAGTGAGCTACTGGTGTTGAAGCTGTCACTTTAAATGTAAATAGCAGGTTTGCTGACAAGCTTGAGTGAAAGTCACATGTATTAGTACCATGTTTAGGATTGGATGGAAGTCTGTTTTAAAATATTCCTAACATATTTAAACTGTTTTAAACTAATTATATCTGTTTGTCTGAAGAAGCAGGTGGAGTGCCTCATGAAAAGCGCCCACAAATAAAATTGTTATATTTTATTATTTCGGCTACTGTTTGGATGTGTGTTATACCTTTTGTTGAGCACGAGGATTGGACCGAAGGGTTGTGTTTCAGTTAATGTTTGGAACTCTGGACATTTGCAGCGGATTATTTCCAGGAGTCTCTTGGAGCCGGTATTTGGCTGAACTACCACAATTTGAACAATATATCTTTGTTTGTTCGTCAACTTGCTTGGGGGAGTTGGTTATATAACGCAGATACTGTTTTGCTTTGGAACGTTCGTCAGCTTGTTTTCTGGAAGCTGGTGAGGTTACGCTGAAGCAGTTTGGTGAGTGAAAGAGCTCTTTGTAGTCGCAGTACTAAATTTAGTGCTGAATTAACTGTTACAGACATTTTAATATTACGGCTACGTGTTTGGTGCTATAGCTTGGTTATACAGCACCCCAACAGCCTCTTGACTTTTACAACAGCATACCAGCAGATATTATATTGTTTCTTAGCTCCAGGGTGTGTTTCTCTGCATATATATATATATATATATATATATATATATATATATACACATAATAGTCTGGGGGTGTAACCAAGTAAAAGGAGCACTGAAGACCATGCAGTTCAAGCATGAACAGTTTATTAGCAAATCTACACCACGGACATAACACCAAAACACATTAACACTCCACAATTCCTTATACGTTTTCATCACCAAATAACCTCAGATGAGATACCGAGAACATGTTAGGTGTTAATAAATAGCTATCATAATTAAAATGAACCAATCCTGTAGTGAATAAAGGTGCAATCATTTTAAATAGTGAAAAAATACCGAATATCTTAAATCACAAAATATATAAATAACATGTCAAACTTTAAAATTCTTTAAAAAACAGTTTTCATTAAATAAGACTTATAAAAATAAGTATAAATATATATATATTTAAAATTGAATGAACCATCCTCCACCCTCTAGTGGATAACAGTGGGTATATACCAATTTAAACAACTTGAATTGATTGTTGTTGAGGTTACTATAGTTTTGCAGCCCTCAATTTAAGGACTGGTTTGATGGATAACATATCATTCAAACCTGGAATGGAGCATGCATCCAAAGTTATTTGCCAGTGCAGTTCTCTATATTCAATCATATTTTCCCAGGGGCCACCTCTGGGGTCAATGGGGACCACTTCAATAACAAACAAATTGATAACTTGCTTGTGGGCAAGATAGAAGATGTCTATATAGAGCATTACTTTCATTCTTTTTCCTTATCTCATATAAATGCTCATATATCCTCTGTCTAAATTTTCTTTCCGTCTTGCCTACATAAAATGAACCACAGGTCCCACAAGTAACAATATTACCCCAGTTGTATCACAATTTGCATAGCTCCTGGTAGATATATCTCTACCTCTAACCTTCAAGTATAGTTTCCCCTGTAAAAACATAACTGCATTGGCTACAATGCCCACACCTGTGAGTACCATTTTTGATGTTTTAAAAAGGTCTAAGCTTATTATTGTGTGCACCACCCTCTAAAATATTCTGGATGTTCTGACCTTTTTTATATACACATTGTAAAGGTTTATCAAATAGAATACCTAAATCTGATAATGCAGAAAATTTCTTCCATTCTTTATCAATAAATTGTTTGATCAGGTCACCACTATAGGTAATAGTCAAAACTGATTACTCTCTGCAGTAGTCATGTTATTGTTATTAATGCTGACTACATCCAATTTACCTAAAATTGGGGCAAACCTACCGTCTCTGCCTTCACATACTACTTTCAAAACATCCAACAAAAGTGCACTAGGATAACCTCTGTCCTGGAACATTGCCAGTATGAAATCACATTCTGCCTTAAAATCAGAACTTTCTGAGGTCATTTGACTGGCCTGAACCATTTGGCCCTTCACTACACCTCTTTTCTGATGTGGTGGATGTGCACTAGTGTAATGAAGGTACGAAATGGAGAAAGTCTGTTTTCTGTGTATTCTAGATTTGTAACCATTATTGGTCTTTTGAATATTAACATCAAGATAAACTAACTCTTCATGATTAACTTGATGTGTAGAATCTAAGAAAATTTGTGGTGGAGGAAATATAATAAATACATTTTGAAAATTCATGGTCAGTACCATTCCAGAGCAAACAAATGTCCAAAAACTGCACATAAAGGTTCCAATATTGCATAAAATCTGATTCTAAAACGTATTTATTTTCCCAATATAGGAGTCTAATATTGGTGTAGGTGGGGACACAATGAGCCCCCATTGCTACGCCTTTACATTGTTTGTAATACTCTCCTTGAAAGAAAATAAAATAACTGAATCCATTAATATTAAACAAGTACAGTATTCCTATACAAAAAAGTTCGGAACATCAAGAATATTTTAGAGGGTGGTGCACACAATAATAAGCTTAGACCTTTTCAAAACATCAAAAATGGTACTCACAGGTGTGGGCACTGTAGCCAATGCAGTTATGTTTTTACAGGGGAAATCCTGTACTTGAAAGTTAGAGGTAGAGAGATATCTACCAAGGGCTATGCAAATTGTGATACAACTGGGGTAATATATATTGTTACTTGTGGGACCTGTGATTCATTTTATGTAGGCAAGATGGAAAGAAAATTTAGACTGAGGATATATGAGCATTTATATGAGAAGGAAAAATAATTAAAGTAATGCTCTATATAGACATCTTATATCTTGCCCACAAGCAAGTTATCAATTTTTTGTTATTGAAGTGGTCCCCATTGACCCAAGAGGTGGCCCCTGGGAAAATGTGATCGAATATAGAGAACTGCACTGGCAAATAACTTTGGATGCATGCACCAGTCCAGGTTTGAATGATATGTTATCCATCAAACCAGTCCTTAAATTGAGGGCTGCAAAACTATAGTAACCTCAACAACAATCAATTCAAGGTGTTTAAATTGGTATATACCCACTGTTATCCACTAGAGGGTGGAGGATGGTCCATTCAATTTTAAATACATTTTAAATATATATATTTATACTTATTTTTATAATTCTTATTTAATGAAAACTGTTTTTTAAATAATTTTAAAGTTTCTGACATTTTATTTATGTATTTTGTGATTTAAGATATTCAATATTGTTTCACTATTTAAAATGATTGTACCTTTATTCACTACATGATTGGTTCATTTTAATTAGGATAGCTATTAACATGTAATGTGTTCTCAGTATCTCATCTGATGAAGTTATTTGGTGATGAAAATGTATAAGGAATTGTGGAGCGTTAATGTGTTTTGGTGTTATGTCTGTGGTGTGGATTTGCTAATAAACTGTTTGTGCTTGAACTACATGGTCTCCGGTGCTCCTTTTACTTGGTTTATAGTACTGTGGTTGAAGCATTGTGCCATATTCGCTTTTTGGATGTAAGAATGTCACCACATACCCTTGGAATGCTGAGGTTATCTGGATGTGCATGTCACAGCAGTTGTCTGAAGGAAACAGACCAAGGCTGCAACAGTACATAATCCACTCATACACAGACCCCTGTGCCTACAGAATGTCACCTTGTAGACATGCACAGGTGAGCAGGTGTTGTAATGTACAATGGTTTCAATGCATACCTTGGACAGGCCATATTGGCCACATGTTTGCCTGACTGCAACTAGATAACATAAAAGTACCAAGCAGCATCAATCTGCAGGCCGCACATGCTGTCCAATGCAAGTCTACTTTGTGTATTCCTCAAGTACTGTGCCTGCAATCACATATAACACAGATGTAACCTGTGACATATACAATAAGTACTGTGAGCTGTAGTGTGCAATAGTAGATAGGGGTCCTAATCTCACATCAGCCAACTCTGTGTGTATGTAAATATATCCCCTTGCAGCACTATGGATATGCCCATATGGGCTATTTCCATGTGATGGTTATGCATTTTATGGCACTGTGACTAGTTGCTGGTCTTTACATTGCCCTCCTCTACAAGGCCTGCTGATGTCATCCACTTTGAGTGCTGGCAGGCAGTCTAATATCAGATAAACTCTGTGGTGCATGCGGTAAGTACTGCAAGCTACATCAGCCAACTGTGTGTGTATGAATATATCCCCTTGCAGCACTATGGACATGTCCATATGGGTTCTCTCCATGCAGTGGTTATGCATTTTATGTCCCTGTGACTAGCTGCTGTCCTTAAATTACCCTCCTGTACATAATCCTAACTGATGTCTGCCACTTGTCTGTCCTAGACATAGGATATTTGTAGCTGTGTCAATTCATCACCAGACCTTCATGTATAATGCCGTACATTGCTGATGTCATATTTATGCTGTGCTGCCATGCCATCTTGCCTCTGCTGCCACACATCCATAGTTTATCCCCTTAAACTCCTGGAACAGAAACATACATAGGTCTGTGACACACTTCTCAATTCTGTAACACTACTGCCAGTCCAACATCATGCAACAAACATACACAGATTGTGATGCATAGTCATGACACATGCCAAAATACAGTACCTGTTGTGGCCCACAAGTGGCAAGGCAAACCAATACTGCACTACACAAGTACATGTCAAGTAATATAGACATCCTGTGCATCAAACACAGCATTTTCCTGCATCGATGGCAGGGATGTGGCACAGGTATCATCCCATGCACAGGGTGTGGTGTGGGGGTGCTGGAGGCCTAGGCTGTGTCAAACAGTTGATAGCATGTGAGAGTCAGGAAGGGATGTGGGTTATATGGACTGTGGAGAGGTGCTGTGTCTCTCTGTTGGTGACCTGCATGTGACAAGTGGAGTTTGTGCGTGTACACAGTAAAGCCCAGTGCTGCTCCTACATGTGTATGTTGAACAGCTGTGGACTGTACATGGTAGCGTGGACAGCTCACAGTCTCCGGTCTGAACACAGGAACTGGCTCTGCCAGGAGTAGCACTGGCACCACCATGCCCAAGGTCAGATGTGGTGCTAGTATCTGACTGTGACTGCTGTCTGTGAGGGCTGTGTCCCCCATGGGACTGCCTAGGACCAAGTGCCACATCATGGTGTAGACACACTTCCCTTTGTAGCGCTGGAAGTACTGCCACTATGGGAGCATGACTGCATGGCCACATGAGTACTCGACAGTGTTGTTGACCTATGTCCAATACCCAACTCCAAATAGATGTTCAGCACAATGTGTGGTCCAAGATGGACACTCTTGGCCCACTGGCTTTCCACTGTATCAGTGAACCAATCCAAGGTGTCCCCAATGCAGATGTCGGACTGTGCTGCATCAAAAAACCTAAACATCTGTCTGGTGTTGCATTCAGAACATGCCTGTGCCCCCATGACTGCCCAAAACATGCACTGTGTTACCCATGATGTGACCCTTGCAACAGGTGGTGGATGGACAGCAGTCCTCCTATGAGCACCCCTGTCAGTCTGCCTGTGTGGGACTTCAGCTGTCTGGCTATGGCCAGTGTCTTCACACTCTGATGCCATAGTTGCCCCACTGTCCTGTTCAATGTCTCCACCTTCTGACTGCCCAATATCTGTGGCCTCTGGGGACTGGGTATTTGTGGGCATACTGCCTGTGTGCAGTGACAATGGGGGCAGAAGACTGATGTCAACATCCCCACCTGTGCCTTACTATGGCCACCATCATCAGAGTCCCATGAGACACTGACATCAGGTTGTAATAGGGACAGACTCCATCACCTGTGAAAATCAAGACAAAAGGCAGTACATTACTATCTGCACTTTTATGTATGGTAATTCACACAGACTCATACAAATGAGGATCCACAACTGCATTTCCAGTCTCGCATCTTCTCATCTCTGCTCCCATGCACAACAGACAACCTCACAACAACATACACAGACAAGTCAAGGCCTTTGCATTTCAGCCACATGCAGTTAAAGTTGCCAGTACAATCTGCCTGTAAATGCAATTTGACACTATATATATGATAGGTGTACTGGGTTTTATGTGTAGTTCTATCTTGAGTATGTGCCAGTACTAGTGTCACTGCCTCAGGTATATACCATCTCCCTTTTGTGTTTGAACAGGCATCTTGGACTAATTGCTACATGTATACCAGGCTGTGTAGACTCTCATAAAGTATAAATGTGTCAATGATTCGAATGCACACCTGTGAGTACCCAGTCTATGAACCATAGTTAACTGTTCCAGAATGGAACATACATTTTGTACATAGGGCAATATGGCAGCCCTTAACTTTCATAGGCTATATACAATCCCTAAATAAAACCGTATCACACTTACCAGGTACCGGAGCATGGACTTGGGCCACACCTGATGGACCTATGAAATGGTGAGGGAGAAGTATTGTTGGGACCTCCAAATGTTGCAGCACTACAAGATATGTGCATATATCCACATGTACAGTAGCTACAGTGATGCTGGCTCTATTGCTGACATTGAGTATGTGTGCACAACTGAGCATAATCCCCAACACCCCCAATGCAGATAGACCTGACACCCATGTACAGCCTGCCACAATGATACAGTATTACACTGGAGAACACATTACGCTTACCTGGACGCTCCTCTGCTGTGGATGCTGTGGCACCCACTTCTGTGATGTATGGTGTGACGGATGCCTGGGAGCAGTCATGTGTTCCTAGGTTCTCCAGGAATTCCTCTGTGGCTGAGAGTGGTTGTGTCACAGGCCCTCCATCAGTGTTGGCACAATCCCTGGCAACATCAGCTGCTCTTCAGCATGCAGGAATCTGTATATCTGTGGCCCGGTGTCAGACCTGCTTATAGGTCCTGTTGGCCAATCTGACATCCTGCACAATGTCTACCCACTGTTCCTAATTATGCCTACCCTGGACAACAAGATCTGATGGTGTTATCTGTCCATCCACTGTTATGTCATTCTTCACATCTGAGAAGGGGAAGCCTTCTGTGGTACATGGTTCCTGAAAGACAGTAAAAGAACACATTACAGGACCAAATATGCAGACGTCTACTATGTACAGATCCAGCACTCCCATTTCCCACCTGATTTCTTGCTGTAAGAGGTTGACATGTGCGAGAGGCATAGCTCTCTGCCAAACAGGGACAAATGTCAACAGAATCAGAGACTTAACCAGAGTATGTTAGGGACATTCAGGGGCACACTGAAACTGTTAAAACTGTGAGACGTTGACAGAATGAGAGGTGGTATCTTCTACTACATTGCTTGATGTTACAAGAGTGTACACCCTCCTGTATTGTCACTATGTATTGTGTAATCCACTAGCTTTCCTACAACAGCCAACCATTGGAGGGATTAATAAGAACAGAGCTAAGATGTGAGTGAAAATTGGGCAGATGAGAGGTATGCCTGTAGGTGTAATTTAGCAGAGTATCAATGACGTTACCACCATAGATCTATGACAGTCTTACAGCTGTAATCCCTATTCCCATACTGCCGTCCTTCCATCTGCATGCTGTTATATGGAGAAATCTATTACATATCTGGTGGAGTGCAGTACTCGAACTTTGCTTTCGGTAATCTTTTGGAAATATGCTCTCTGTGAATGAAGTCTCATACAGACCTGATGTCCTTCAAGGATGCATCTGCAATCATTACATATGGGTTGTCCTGCCTCAGGCAGCCCTTCGGTCGTCCAGATTCCAAAGTCTGGGTCTGGCGTTGGCTAATGTCGCACTTTCCCTGACGTCAGAGCGCCTGGGGTATAAAAGCATCAGCCGACGCCATCTTCCTCAGTCTTTCTTGCCGCGTGGTGCCCGAAGCAGAAGCAGTTCGCAAGTGACGGTTGGCCAGCTCCTTTAATTCAGCTACCGAAGACTTCAAAAAGCCAAGTACCCCATTGGGGACTCTTTCTTGCCTCAGCCGATGTCAGGTAAAGTTAATAATTGTTTAACTTGTGGGAAACAAATACCTCATAAGGATTTCCACTCTTACTGCCTCCCCTGCCTAGGCCCAGACCACAACGTCTCTGCCTGTTCAGCCTGTGCTTCCTTCAACCGACGCACTCTTAGACGTCAGGCGGAGTTTGCAGAGGAATTTTTTGGGGCTAGTTTTTCGTATAAGATGCCGTCGGAAAATCCGACTTCACATTTAATTAAGAAATGGAAGGACAAGGACCGACACACGTGGGCCGCGGTTTCGGCTGAAACCACGGCCAGGCCTACCGCGAGTGTCTCGGTCTCGGCTGAAACAGAGCCCTTGGTACTTCCAATTTCTGAAACCGCTCAACCGACTACCTCAGCCCCAGAGGCCCTGGCTGAGTCTGTTACTGAATTTCCAACAGAAACTGGTGTCCTGGAACCTTCCGAAACCATTCCTTTAGAAAAATCTACACCAGCACGTGGTGCAGCCAGGCCTCCTGCATCCATGTCCATTAAGGCATTCTCCAGGGCTAAAGCTGCTAAACTCTCAAAAGCTTTGCCTCCCAAGGTTATCCTTCAGGGACCCTCTACTGGTTCACAGATTCTAAGCTTAGCAGAGGATCTTATCTCCTTAATTAGGGGCTCTCAACCTCCTCCAGACAAAAGGCCCAGGGTTGAGCCCTCTGATCCCCACTCCTCAGATGAGGCCTCTGATGGCTCTACTCTCTCATACCACCAGGAGGAGGCTTTTTCGGCCTATGAGGATTCTGATGCAGAAGAATCTATTCCCTCGGCCTCCCCTCCTGAAGAGTTTTCCTTTGGGGAGACACTACACACTATGAGAGAGCATTTCCAATGGCAGGGCCAGGAATTCTCTGATTCCAGGAAAAGATTAAGGACTTTTTTACATTTGCCTCAGCATAGACCTTTAGCTATTCCTCCTGTTTTGAATGTCATTGATGATGTGTACTCTGACTCTAGCACAACCCCTGATTCCCTCCCTCCGGCTCCTGCCAAACCCGATAGGTACTACAGGGTCCCGGACTCACCTTTACAAGGCCCACTCTGCTGATCCAGAAACTATTTCCCAGGGCCCTAAAGGGGTTGTAGCTGCCACTGCTAAAAATCCTCTCCCCTCTGAAAGGCAGTCCAGAGCTTTAGAGAGATGGGGTAAAAAAGTGTATACTTCTGCTACTCTTTCTATGAGGGCATTAAATTGTCAATTTCATATGACACAGTACCAAGAGTATTTGTTAGATGAATTGCATAAAAAAAAGTCTTCACCTGACGCCCTAGACCGCAAATCACTTCAGGATCTGGTACATAACTCACAACAGGTTAGCAACCATTTCTTGCAATGTGGTTATGATGCATTGGAAGCTTCATGTAGGTCAGCTATGACTGGCGCAGTCATACGTAGGCATGCTTGGCTGAAGGAACAATCTCTGCCAGACCATGTTAAAGCAAAGCTTCTGGATGCTCCACTGGAAAAGCAAAAGTTATTTGGCTCCACGGCTCAGGAGGTCCTAAAGAAATTTGAAGAAAAGGCATAATCTGTACAGTCAAAGATTTTCTCCAAGTACAACCACCAAGATTCAGCAGGAATTGGCCTTCCAAGAATTGGTCCTTTCCAGACACAGAGAGGTTTCAGAGAGGCAAGAACAGGCGTGCCAGAGGTAGAGGGCAAGCTAGAGGCTCCTACAGAGGACGTCAATGGCAACCTCCCAACCAGAGAGGTAATGCAGGACCTTCAACTGCTGCACAAGGACAGGCTCAATGACTTTACTTTGACACCGCCAACCAGGGCTCAATTGGAAGCACCTTTGGGCAGAAAGCTTTCTTTATTCTCAGGAAATTGGCACAGTATTACAAGGGACAAATGGACACTACAAATAGTAGACAAAGGATACAGGTTCCATTTCCACACATTACCAAAAAAGGCATGCCAGACCTACCACCGAATCAAAGGGCAGAGGCTATGAAACAAATTTCCAGCTTAATGCAAATGAAAGCTATAGAAAAGGTTCCTCTCTCAGAACAAGGCCAAGGATTTTATTCCAGACTATTCCTTGTTCCAAGAAAAGAAAAACAATGGAGGCCTATTCTCGACTTGTCCGCACTGAATACTTATCTCATTGTGCCAAAGTTCAAAATGCTGACTCTACAGCAGCTCCTTCCCATGCTGGGCAAGGGGTCTTGGCTGGTAACTCTAGACCTCAAGGAGGCATACCTGCATGTCCCTATCAGACAAAGTTGCAGAAGACACCTCAGATTTCTTGCAGGGTCAGAGCATTATCAATTCTCAACATTGCCCTTTGGCTTATCTACTGCGCCCAGAGTATTCACGAAATGCCTGGCATCAGTAATTGTACACTGCAGACTTCAGGGGATTCAAATATACCCATATCTGGACGACTGCCTTCTACAAGCAGACAGCCAACAAACTTTGGTAAAACACTTGAATTATGCCATCCACCTACTTCAGACCTTGGAATATACAGTCAACTTTCACAAATCAAGACTTGTTCCATCCCAAAGAATAGCTTTTCTGGGTGCAAATCTAGATACAACCACCCAAATGGCCTTCCTCACAGAAGAAAAACAGTCAACTACCAGATTACTTCAAAAATCTGACGAGACAAACCCAGCTGACTGCAAGGAAAATCCTGCAGGCCCTGGGTTACATGGCTTCTTGCATCCTTCTGATTCCGCAAGCAAGACTACATATGAGGAAACTACAATGGTACCTAAGGAGTTTATGGACTCAGCACTGTCACAGCCTGGAAACTTTGATACCACTCATTCCATGCCTTCAAAAGGAATTTCTGTGGTGGGCTCAAGCAAGCCAGTCAAACGGGTCTGCTTTAAGCAAACCAATAGCCAGCCAAACCATTACAACAGACGCTTCAGACCGCGGATGGGGAGCGCACATGGAGGGCAGATGCATTCAAGGTCTATGGTCACAAAGAGCTATGCATGCACATAAACCAAAAGGAAATGCTGGCAGTGATGCATGCAGTCGAAGCCTTCAAACCCTTTCTGCATCAAGGCCATCTGCTAATAAGGACAGACAACACCACGGTTATGTGGTACATAAACAAGCAAGGAGGCACCCATTCCTATCCTCTTTGCAGGCTGGCAATGAATCTATGGGAACTTTCCTTGAAACTCAGTATACAGCTCCAATCCCAGTTTGTGCCAGGGAAAGGCAATATACTGGCGGACAGCTTAAGTAGAAATATCATGGATGCACACGAATGGATGCTGCACCCAGACATCTTTCTACAGATAACACAATCATGGGGGAGGCCGGACATAGATCTTTTTGCCCCCCCCCCCCCCAATCATCAACTGAAGAAATTCTGCTCAAGGACATACCACCCACAAGCATGGAAAGTGGACGCCCTCTCTTTCAGCTGGAGAACTCTAACAGTGTATGCATTTCCACCTCTCCCATTAATGACCAAGGTTTTACTGAAGATCAGGACAGAGCAGCCAAAAGTGATTCTGATAGCTCCGGACTGGCCAAGACAGCACTGGTACCCACTGTTAAAGAGCATGTCATGCACGAAACCATGGCCTCTTCCTCTATGGCCACTTCTACTGACACAACACAATTACAAAACTCTGCATTCCAACCTGAAAACCTTGCAACTAACAGCCTGGAAAATACCTTGATTCCTCCTCAGGCTAAGCTATCCCAGAGAGTGAAAGATATTATTATGGAAGCTCGCCGGCCTTCCACAAGAAAGGCATATTCAGCAAAATGGAAAAGATTTCACATTTGGAACACCACAGAGGGCCTAGATGTGACAGTGATGAACATGGCACATATCCTGGAATACTTAGCAGAAATGTTCCACAATGGCCTGTCTTACTCTTCCATTAAAATTCATGCTTCAGCAATTTCAGCAGAGTACAATACTGATCCACCTGTCTTCTCTCATCCTCTCCTAAGACAGTTTCTAAGAGGAATCAAAAACTTCAATCCTCCAAGGAAACCACCTCTACTTACTTGGGACCTTAACTTCGTGTTGGAAAAACTAACACTGCCTCCCTTTGAACCAGCAGCATCTGCAGAACCACAGTTCCTGTCTTGGAAGACTGCCTTCCTTCTGGCCATAACCTCAGCAAGAAGAGTATCTGAGTTACAGGCCCTTATGGCAGTACAGCCAATTCTTATTTTTCATCAGGACAGAGTTTCACTGAGAACCAATCCTACATTTATGCCAAAGGTGGTATCCAGGGTTTCATTAAACCAAGCTATTCACTTGCCTACCTTCTTTCCAAATCCACAAAAAGGGGAGAAACTTCTGCACACCCTGGACATACACAGACAGTTGCGCTACTACTTGGACAGAACTAAAAGTTACAGAAAAACTGACCAGCTGTTGGTAGCATATGCTGCTGGCACACAAGGAAAAGCAATTTCCAAACATGGATAGGGAATTGCATTCGTTTTTGTTACTCCTTTCATGGAAAAACTGTGCCAGCTAACATCAGACCTCATTCCACGAGAGCCACAGCCACCTCCACAGCCTTCTTAAGAGGGGTGGTTACCAAGGACATTTTAGAAGCTGCTACATGGAGCTCCGTGCATACATTTGCCACGCATTACAATTTACTTTTATATTCCAGATCCAGAGCAGGCTTTGCTACGGTAGTCCTGCAGGGCATTTAGCTACACCATCCTTTTCATAGTTCCTCCACCCCCAGATTGGCTATGGTATTCTACCCATATGTGATGACTGCAGATGCATCCTTGAAGGACATAGTACAGTTTTGATCTACCATAAATGTAGATGTCTGATAGGTATGCATCTGCAGTCAGGTTTACTCTCCCTCCTTCCCCTCTGTGGTATTTCTTGGGTACTTACCCCTCTTATAGCTAGCTGGGGGATCTATTATGGTGTATTTGTTTTTATATTACTGTGCATGTTTGGATTTTTAAATGCATCTCTCCAAATTTAGCCTTCCTTAGAGGGCACCTGGCATCTGGGCAAGAAAAACTGAAGAAGATGGCGTCGGCTGATGCTTTTATACCCCAGGCGCTCTGACGTCGGGGAAAGTGCGACATCAGCCGACGCCGGACCCAGACTTTGGAATCCGGCCGACCGAAGGGCTGCCTGAGGCAGGACAACCCATATGTGATGATTGCAGATGCATCTACATTTATGGTAGGTACAAAACTGTACTTTCCCCATATCCAGCTGGCTGCCTTTTGAAGGTACTGCTCATTAGCAGGTAATTGCCTCTGTACCAGTCTGTGGATGAGATTTGCTAATTGCAACCAAAATAGCTGAGCTGAATTGCACTATCATTAGCCAATGATATGCCATCACAGTGCAATATATAAGGCTTTCATGTAGACCTGGGCCCCTTTCTTGGATGTTAAGATAGGCATTACTGAGGTGTGGAGACTACAGCATCACAGAGGGTTGGTTCCATAACTGTCAACTGTAGAGATTTGTGCAGTGCGTGTCTATGTCCACAGTTTTTCCTCATACATGTGGTCAGTCCTGTGACATTATGGTCATCTGGCAGTTTACTGGCACACATTGTACATTGAGTTCAGTAATGAAAGATACATTTGAGTGTCAGACTTCATACCTATCAGAATATGCCTGCTAATGCAATAGCTGCTGTTCTATCAACTTACTACCTTTGTAGGAGCAAACTGTTACATATGTGTATATCTCTGGCTCTTTGTCCCCCCATTACTTATGGCTGTGTCTGGATTCCTTGTTCTAGGGGTTTGGGAGGTATGGTAGATCTATAGCAGCTACCTTTACGTACAGCAGTATGTGTTGTAGGCTGCAGCTGCTGCAGCCTACAAAACACTTGGAGGGGGAGTGTAAACACTTTGGAGGACAACAAACTGTACATGTAACTGTGGCAGCCCTGTCGTTATGGCAGAGCCAGGGTAAGGGTATGTTTTACAGTCCAATCGAGGTATATGATTAAGCTATATCTGTCTGGCAACAGTGCCAAGTAGTAGGTGACATATAGTTACACTATATGGATATGTGCAGTGTGTCCCTACCTGCAGGCTTTTGACTTGCAAAACTGGATAGCAGTTCATTAATTGGCAGTAAACTGCTTTGATAAAGATTGCATGACTCTGTCCTAACTTGCTGTCTTCACAATAATGTACTTGACCTGCAACACTAACTGGATTTGAACCCAGGACTGTGTGTGGCAAAATGCACTGCATGCAATGCTTTTAACAGACTGAGCTACTGACTCAGTGCTGCAGCAGGTGTATTTGCAAGGTATATGTGTATACATGCAGGCTCTGACACGCATTGTCTGCATCCCTCAGTATGTGCATGGCTTTCTATGGCTGGAGTTCTGCACCAGGGTCTCAGTTGAACATGTATTTTGCCATTCATGCCTTAGGTGTGTTCTAATATCTTGCTGATAAAAGGGCACATCTACTTGCTATCACAGGCCTCACTTACATCCATTATTATGTCGGGCTGTCTAGTGGTGTATTATTGCACCAGAGTCCAATTTACACTCCCATTTTCACATTCAATTTTATTCCAGTTTGTGTGGTGTGCGGTGTACAGCTCCACTGAGACACTTCCAATGATTGTTTTAATCACTTTGTTTTGCTGAAAACACCTATTTTAATTAAGATCTGCGTGGTATGGTGGGTTAATGCAGTGCGTTTTAGGTGTGAGGGGCTCTAGTTCGAAACATGGCAATGATGTTTATTTTGTACATGTCTGACAATGTAATAAACGCATTTAATCATTAAAGCTCCATTTAAGCTCAGCTAAGCAAAGTACCGCTCAGTGCAAAGGTGCGCAAAAAAAAAATAGAGAGAAGAAAAAGGAGGTGATAGGTAAGTGGTGAAATGGGGGCAAGCAGGGAGGAAAACCATAGTGAAAGGAAAGTAGGGATATGCAGAACAGGTGTAGGAGAGTACCATAGCTATCCATTTCTCGCACAGCAATAGCTGTGCACTCTGACAGAATTTGTTCTAGGCTATTGGTCCTAGGGCCTATGCAAGCCTAGCCATAACAATTCTCTGGCTATTTCTTCCCACAATAATTACTTCCCTGCATCCCTATCTAGAAGAGTGACTGAAGTGATCCCTGGGGTAAATTTCCTATCTCCCATCAAATCGTCAAGGTTCCTTTTGAAGAGGGCCAAAGAGGTGCTCTGCTTGAAATATATGGGTAGTCTATTCCAGAGTCTGGGGAGTGTCTGGGTCAGGAAACAATCCCTCCAGCAGGTTTTGTTAATTGTGTTGACAAGGTTAGATTCCTGGAGCATGTGGCTCTGAGGGATTGGGATTTCTTTAAGTGTAGCATGTCCAACAGCTCTGGGTTTGACATGGCCTTGTATGTTAAGCAGAGATCACCTCTGAGTAGATGATATGCGACAAGAGTATAACTGGAGTTTTTTTTTTACTGTGAAGATAGGGCTTCTGCTTTAGGCATGTGATTCTTTTAGTGAGGTATTTCTGTGGCCTTTCTAGTTGTTGCAGATGTCTTGAGAGGTGCATACCAAATGAGGCATTGTATTCTATAATGGGTCTAATGAGGGATGAGTACAGTGGGACAATGACCTCCTTTTTTCTGGATGAAAAGCCTTTAGTGATGAGGTGTGCCACATAGAAGGATTTCCTGACTGTTGTGGTGATGTGGTTATCGAAGGTGAGACCACTGTCCACCTGTGTCCCTAAGTCTCATCATACTTTGTGTTTAGTGTACTGTCACCTATGTGGTAATTCACGGGTACATGTTTTTTCCCCAAAGGGGAGAACTATATGTTTCTTGGCATTGAGCTTGAGCCCATGGCTCTGGCACCAAGCATCTGTTTCTGTAAGGCCCTTTTGTAGAATGCCCAGCTTAGTAAATTTATCTATGATTCCAGAGTGGGGGGATGGTGTCGAAGGCCTTGGCGAGGTCCAGATAGGCTGTGTGGACCACCTTACCCTCATTCAGAGTTCTGAAGACTGATTCGAAGAAGTGAATCAGGTTCAGGAGACAAGATCTGTCCCTTCATGAACTCAAAGTTGGTGGGGTCCAGTGGTCGAAGGTTACCCATGTCTTTGTTTATAAGTTCCATGATATGTTCCATGGCCTTGCAGATCAGGCTTGTCAGACTGATGGGAGGTAGTTCCCAGGATCCAAGTTGGATCCCCCCTTGTAGAGTGGGATAACTGTAGCTGTGCACCAGTCAGTGGGCATGAAGCTGAGGTGAGGCTATGATTAAACATGACACTTAGGTGAGGTGCCAGTTCATTTTGTAGTTCGTGTAGTACGCAGCCCGGGATGTGGTCTAGTCCCATGGATGCTGTATTCTTAGCTTTGGAGAGTGCCGGTTTTACTTGTGTGGCCGTTATTACTGGAATTTGGCAGTCGTTTAGTATTGAGATGGGCCCTTTTAGGGGGTGGTAGGGGGGTGAAATTGGCACTGAAATGATCTGCCATCATATTGGCAATATCCGTGGGATCAGTATATTTATTGCCATTCTGTTGTAGCTCAGAGCAGATCTGAGCATTGCCATTTAGATTCTTGACATAGCTATTGAATGCCTTGTGGTTGTCTTTGGAATCTTTGGCAATTTTATTTTCGTAACTAGCTTTGGAGGTTTTTATGAGGGATCTCAGCTTCTTACTGAGGATGATAAGGGAGTTTTTTGCATCCTGGGAATTTCTTCTTTTCTGCAACAATTTCTTCCTTTTGTTGTAAAGTTTGTTTATGGCAGGGGACCAGCAGATTGGCTTCCTTTTTTTGGAGGAGAGCATCTTGGTTCTATTTGGGATGCCACAATTCATGCACAAGTGGATGTGCTCGTACAGTGCCTTAGTGTAGGATTCAGCAGTCAAACCTTCAGTTCCTGCCTGCATGGGTGTCCTGAATTTTGTCACTTCTGACTTGAGTAGCATGAAATTTGCTGTAGAGAAGTTTTTTTTTTTTTTTTTTTATTTTTACAGAGGTCTCCTTACTGGAAGAGGGATGAAGAGGGATGTGGATGTCAAGGGTGATTAGTTATGGTCAGACCTGACCTATGAGGGGGTGACCATAGGTGTGGAGCATCAATTTCCCATGTTGGTAATGACCAGGTCTAGGATATTGGAGCACCTGGTGGGCTTATGGATTAGCTGATCCAGGGTATTTGAATTTATGAATTCCAAGAACTGTTGGGCAAAGGTGTTGGTACACGAGTAGTTTTCCCAGTTAATGTCAGGTTAGTTGAAATCACCCAGTATTAGGGTGTTTGGTTAATATTTTCCAGTATGTTTAGAAAGGTGTAGTGAGAATCTTGGGGCATGATGGAGGATTCTGAGCATATCAAAATAATCCTGTCTTGGTTTGTTATTTGTTGTAAAGTTGACTGGTAAGAGAAGTTTTATTTATTTTTACTGTTAAAGGGTGCGACTGCAAGCTATAGTGAGCAGAAGCTACTGCACTTCTGTCTGGCTGGTAGAACTTGTATGGTCAGAACAACTTTATTGTATTTTATTATTTAATTGGATATTGCTGGTATAATTTTTGTCATAGAAGTTGATTTAAGTTCCTTTGAATTCTTTGCTACTGACTTTGTGTAATTTTTTTCCCTTGCAATATTTTATTCAATTAAAGCTGAATATGGATTCCTTAAATGAATATGCAATTAACGATTTGCTAATGGACAAGTATCTTGTACAGTGTAATAAATGCTATGGATATTTAAAGGTAACAGCTGATAACATTGGTGATCTTTGTTCCTCATGTCAAAAGTTGGATGAGTTGCTTACCATTGTTAGAAGTAAATCTCTTCTTGATTGCACATGTGCAACTGGCATGGCTTGGAGAGCTGTTGTATCATATATTAATGACTGGACTGGATGAACTAAATAATGTTAGGCATAGAACAAATAGAACAGATTTAGGAAATGATGCATCTATTTTCTGCATAAACATTAAATTCCTATGAAAGATGATGAGGCCCCTGAGAACTATGGAATTGTGGATGCAAGTACTCGTCAATCTGAGGATCTGGTTTGTTTAGAAGGAAACAAAAAAAGAAAAAAGTTTTCAACAAACAAGGAAGAAAACGAAACTGACTAATGACTGTAAAGGAAAGAGAATACGTAGTAAAAAGGATTTTGCTTTAAGTAACACACTGGTAACAGGGAATGAAGATATTTGTCTATCAGAAAACCCTTAGTCTACAGAAAAAGGCATCACCTTTCCAATGGAAAAGGTTGAAAAAAAGAGTCAAGGGGCAGGTGAAAAGGAAGAAATCAAAACTGAATGTGGAAGGATTGAAGAACATTACTGTAAGAAAAAAAGAAGAGACAGATGTTGACTACATGGCTCAAACTGTGGGTTTACAGTGCCAGCTGGATGAGAATTTAATATGCAATGAAAACAGTGGAATTAATAAGACTAATAGTGATGAAGATCTATCCTTCGTAACAATTGATAGAGCTGAAATGACTATTAGAAGCTGAAGATTCTTCAGAGATGGTCAGCAAAGATATTCTTGTAATTGGAGATTCGGTTATTAGAGGAACTGATACTTATATTTGCAGAGATGATAATGAACATAGAGCAGTGCTATGCTTGTCGGGAGCAAAAATAGAAGATGTGAAACAAGCCTTGGAATGCCTTAATGTAAGGAAGTATGGATCTGTTTTTATTCATGTTGGTACAAATGATGACACCAACAAAGATTCTCTGACTGTTAGTCGGGAACTGACAGCCCTCCTAGATGGTATATCTTGTACTGGTGTTAGGACATATTAAATCACCTATAGAAAAGATAGGTCACTGTGAATGAAAAGATGTTTTGGATAAACACCTACATGGAAAAAATGTCCTGTTTTAAAAAATGGAAATGTATAGAGCATCCAAGCTTTCTTGTGGGCACACGTGTTCAGACAGGATGGTTTGCATTTGTCTAGATCAGGGAAGAGAATTTTTGCAGCAGATATTTTGCAATATTTGATCAACACTGGCCAGAATTTTTGCAAGGTCAAAAATGTAACCGTTTACAGCAACATTTGATACATCTCTGATGGTCGTTAATGCTAGGAGCATTAATAATAAAGTTTTTTTTATTAGAAAAATTTGCTACATTCCCATAAGATTGATGTTATAGTTTGTGAAACATGGTTAACGAGCAATGACTGGAAACCAGTTCTGTCAGGGTATAAATGTTTTTACTGTAACAGACATTCTAACAAAAAATCAGGTGGAGGTGTTATGATGGGCATTAAAGATAGCTATGAGACTTGTGATTATTACATGCTCAATGACGATACCAATACTATAGACTGTGTAACTGTGACAATAAAGACAACCCTGGAACATATAACAATTGTTGGAGTGAACAGACCACCAAAGTCAAGTTCAGATGAGCTAGAGGAATTCATACATTTCTTACATGAAACACAGGAGGGAAGAATAATATTAGCTATGGACTTAAATTTTCCAGAAACAGACTGGAATAATATTGATTCAACATTGTTAGTAAAGAAATTATTCACAGAGTATATTCAGGAACAACAAATCCTTCATATTGTAAAAAAAAAAAAAGAACTTCCAGGGGACGGAATATACTAGATGATATTTGTGTTCCTAAAGAAATTACTGTACCTTCAAGTTGTTTTACCACCATTGATGTGCAGTAATCATGGGTTCATAAAGGTTAATTTGTTAGATAATTCTGCCAAACTGAAATCTAAGCCAATACACAGAAGGTTAATTACAGATTATAGGGAAGCAAAAAAGTTGCTATATAAAACTAACTGGAGTGAGGTGTTCAGTGGAAAAACTGCAGATGGAATGTAAAAAGTTTTGAAAGAGAAGTTGTTTGAGTATAAAAAGTCAAAAACATGTTTAACATCAGGATCTAGGCACGTAACACCAGGGGGTATATTTCCATAAGAACAAGATGCCTAATTAAGGTGAGTGACAAAAAATATAAGAAATGGAAGAGAGGTCAAACTATAACTTTGAAAACTGAAATAAATGAGCTGGACAAACAGATTAAGCATAGTTTTAAACAAGATCAGGAAAAATTTGAAGAAAATTTATATAAAGATATTGAGCATAATAGGAAACCTTTTTATAGATGCATAAGATGTGGAAGGAGTAAAGATACACCAATTGATAAACTGCAGATTCTAAAATTTATTGTCAGATGCAACAGATTGTAGATATATTTACAAAATCCTATGCAAAACTTTGGCTCCATAAATGGGGTGGTAAGTTGTCCTAGTGACATCCAGTTGACCCCATATACTGGAATAAAATTAGATTGTATTGAAAAAGAACAGTGCAAACTGGATCCAAACAAAGTGCAGGGAGGAGATGGAATAAGTAATGATTTGAGAACACTTAAGCAAGAACTTACACTGCCATTACATCTATTATTCACTAGATCATATAAATATTGGGGAGATTCCTCAAGATAGGAGGCATGCACTTCTTAAACCTGTCAAGGGAAAGGGGAGTAGGACAAACCTAGAATCGTGTAGACCCTTAAGTCTATTTTCATGTTGTGGAAAAATAATGGAGAAGGTAATACGGGATAAGTTATTGTCAGAACTGGATAGGTTAGGACTTGAAACCATATATCAGCATGCATATGTTGAAAATAGATCTATTACCATCTGTAACATGATGTTCTATAACAATATAATAGCCATGAATGAAAAATTGCGATTTATATAGATTTAACTTCAGCATTTGACAGGGTCATGCACAAAACACTGATCAATAAATTTAGTACAGCTAGGTATTGATGTACTGTTGATAAGATGGATAGCTACATGGCTTACAGATAGGACGTGGCAAGTATCACACACCAAATGGACAGGTGAAATCCTTGGTTACAGTCAAGGTGTCCCACAGGGCTCTGTACTAGGCCCTTACTTAACTTTCAGACCTTACCTTTTCATCTGAGGTGTTCTAGAGTCTATATGCTGATGTCCTGAAATTGGGTAAACGAAGTGTTACAGATAAGGCATGTCTGCAAAATAATTTGACCATCTGGGCACAGGAGAATATGTTGATAAATACATCAAAAGCTAAGCATATGAGATTTGGGAGACATAAACTGAATGCTGAATATTTAATACAGCACACACTGATTGATACTACAGACTCTAAGAACCTGGGTATATGGGTAGTTTCAGCTATGAGTTTTTCTAATCATATCAACCAGTTGGCTAATGATAGTTCTAGAACTATAGATTGTATAAAAAAGATTTTTAAAGTCTAAGAAATCAAACATAATGAAGTCTTTGTTAGTTACATTAGACCCAAACTTGAGTATGGAATAACAATATGGAAACTGTACAGGAAAATGAGAATAAATAAACTGGAAAGAGTACAGCAGAATTATACTAAGGGCATCCATGGATGTGAAAATCTAAGTTATTATGAAAGACTAAAATATCTGAACTTGTACAGTGCCTCTTACAGATATTTAAGAGGACATCTTATTCAGGTATATAGGGCATTTAGGGACTACCTCTGGGAATGTTTGGGTTTATCAAAAAGTACTAGAGAATCATCAGATAACCTATGTAGAAGATTCTATAGGAATGAGAAGTGTACTAATTGGTTCTCTGACAGAGAGTAGCTGATGCTTGGAACAGACTACTAAATTACATTAAAGCAAGTACTAGTTTAGATATTTTTAAGAACAGCCTGGACATTTATTATGGGAACAAGTGTTTTGGCATATTGGTAAGCTATAAGGGTTCTAATGCCCATGCTTGAAACATTTGTATGTATGGTGGGGGGATCTGTAGCAAGCTACAATTTGGATTGCAGTCTTACCTAGTGTTAGTTGCACCTGGAGAATTTCAGATGCATTGTGTTGGGCAACTAGCCTGGTGGTGTGAATATCCTTGGTGAATATGGACACTCCTCCACCTTTAGTGTTTCAATCCTGGTTTGGTGGCCGAAACGTGTGTTAAATGTTGTAGCCTGGTATTGCAGGAGTGCTCTCTGGAGCCTTGATCCAGGTCTGAGTTACTGCAATATTGATGTTCTCCATTTTTAAGAGTGCCTCGAGAAAGTGCATTTTGAGGTTTAGACTTCTAGCATTACCTTCAGATTTTGCATGCTTGTACCTGTTACGGTGGTGGTGGTTTTGTCCTTTGAACTTTGCCTAAAAAGGCACTATTGGGGTGGCAAAAGCTGTAGCCAGTAACCTGAATCCCAGAGGTGATGAGCTGTAGCCAGTAACCTGAATCCCAGGGGTGACAGGTGCAGACAATTTCTGGCAAAGCATTGTGGTCTGTCGATCATGTTATCCCAGGCAGACAGAAATCGTATCCCCTTTAAATGGCACCAGAAGCTTAGCCAGTTGTTGAAGTAATTTTGTCTTTATACTGTGGTATCATTCTGGACGAAGGCAGGATGCTACTCAGGGCTAGGGTCATACCTGCCTGGGCCACATGATTTGAGAGCTCTTCCATGTCTGTCTTCATGTAGTCCAGGGAGGTATGTCTCAAGTCATTCACTCCAACATGGACAATGACAGTCATATTTGTACTTGTGGAGTGACTTGAGTGCATGCATTGTGGTGGATCCTGGCACCCGACAGGCAGCTGACTAATTTTTCTCCTTGTTCAGCCTGGTGAGTGGGACATCAGTGTGCCTGACTATAGAGTCACCTTGACTAAAGTGTTGGGTACGTTGTCTTGCCTTAGGGACTCTTGGGTGGCACACTGGTGTTATGAGCTATGTGACACTTTGGTTGTGATTGGTGTTTGCATTTCCGCTTCGGAGGTCCTTGTTGCTTGGGCAGATTACTGTTAAGGGCCTCCGCATATGAGGGTTTAGTGTTGCTATGTGAGGGTGTTGGTGGTGTGGGTTTAGAAGGGCTATGTGTTGCTTGAGGTGTAGTGTGGGTGTTAACCTTCTCCTCTTGACTGTGTAGCACAATTTGGGTGGAAAGATCTTTGCTTTCAGTATGGCTATGTAAGTGCATCTCTCACAGGTTGTAGTGTTGGGTGGTAGGAGGAAAGGGTTGTCTGTGTACATGAGGCAATTGCTGCATTGCCCCAGTATGCCCAGATTCATCAGGTGGACAGGAGTAATCACTGGAAGCTGACCCTTGGACATGCCTGGTTTGGTGCTTTTTTTTTGTAGATTAATTTGAGCTCTCAAATCCCAGAGAGAGGGGTGAGGACAGCATAACTGCGTTGTCAAGCCAATTGGGCTAAATTACTTGTGTCCAGTGGAGATGTGTGAAATGGAGAGCTATGTATGGGGCGATATTTTTTTTTTTTTGGGACAGGTGCCCCCATTTTTTTATTTATTTTTTTTATCATTTTTAAGGTGTGTGTGTAATGTTGGGGAAGAGACATAAGGTATATGTGGGGAGTAAGTTGGGTAGGAGAGAATGCATTCACAGACAGACAAGGCAGCTGACGGGTGGTGTGTGACACATGAAGGGGGGGTGAACACCTTGGATGTGGAGGCTGTTATAGAATCCAAGTTGCATGGGTCTCCAGACAGTAGCAGTCTGCTCACATCCGACTGTTGACATTGCTCCATCACTGCCCTAAGGGTGGCTGTGCTGGAGGCTGAGCACCAAGGCAAGGCTGCCCCACCAGGTTGGCCAGCATACCCTCAATCCAGCACAGGCAGCATTCATACCTCCGATGAGCAATCCTCTGCACCATGACTGGCATTTCAGCCTAGCTGACAACAGGGCTGCAGTTACTGGATCTGTGATTAGGAGGCATGCCTGGTTAAAGGAACAAAATTTGCCTAATCATGTTAAAGCTAAGTTGTTAGATGCACCTTTACAGCATGATTCTCTGTTTGGTATTAAGGCAGAAGAGGTTTTAAAGAGAATGGAAGACAAAGCTAAGTCTATGCAAACTGTTAGACTTCTTACAAGTGCAGCCACCAAGATTCAGTAGACACTGGCCTACAAAAAATTGGTCCTTTCCTGTGTCAGGCAGAGCTCAAAGGGGAAAACAGACACCCAAAGGGTTCCAGATTCCAGGTGCAAGATTCATACAGGTCAAAGCAATGGGGTGCTTCCACCTCCAAATCTGGAGGAGATAAAGCGCAAACCTACAAAAAGCAATCCCAATTACTTCCCTCTGGCTACACCAAGCACTTATCTTTTGGCAGCACCCATAGAGGGAAAATTAGCACTTTTTGCTCAAAATTGGCAGTTAACCCAGAACAAGTGGGTACTAAACATTGTATCACAGGGATACAGATTCCATTTCCATACTCTGCCAATGGCAAATGGTTGGCCAGATCTGCTAAAAAATCAATGGGCAGAGGCACAGAAACAGTTACGTCCCTCATGGATATGGGGGCCATTCAGACAGTACCAGAACAGGAAAAAGGACAAGGTTTTTACTCTACTGTTCTTGGTACCCAGAAAGGACCAGGCCTGGTGGGCCAATACTGGATTTATCGATTTCTGAACACATACCTGGACATTCCAAAATTCAAAATGCTGATTTTGCAGCAGCTTCTGCCCATGCTGGGCAAGAATGCTTGGCTGATTACTTTAGACCTAAAAGAGGCATACCTGCATGTCCCAATAAGACAGTCGTGCAGAAGATACCTCATATTCAAGGCCGGCTTAATGCATTACCAATTCTCTGCACTTCCCTTTGGCTTATCTACTGCGCCTAGGGTCTTTACAAAGTGCCTGGCACCAGTAATTGCATTTTGCAGACGAAGTATACAAATATATCCTTACTTGGATGACTGTCTCATTCAAGCAGAGAACAAGGACACTCTTCTTCGACACCTGGCGTTTGTGAAAAGGCTTCTAACATGCCTAGGGTACACAATAAATGAAAAGAAATCACAACTGGTACCCTCTCAAAAGATAACATTCCTGGGTGCAAGCTTAGATACAACTGCCCAGATGGCTTACCTCACGCCAGACAAGCAAAGGCAACTGACTGCTTACTTCAAACTGATGGCAACAAAAGCCCAGTCTTCTGCAAGGCAAATTCTGCAGGCTCTGGGCTTCATGGCATCCTGCATCCTACTAATTCCATATGTAAGATTGCATATGAGGAAACTTCAATGGTACCTAAAAAGTTTATGGAGTCAACATTCACACAGTCTGTAAACAATGATTCCTCTCATTCCCTGCCTGCAACAGGAGTTTCTATGGTGGGCAAAGGCACGTCACCAAAACATGGGACTGCCCTTCACTCTATCCCCTGCCAGCCAAACCTTAACAACAGACACATCAGATTATGCCTGGGGGGCCCACATGGCAGGAAGATGCATTCAGGGCTTATGGACACCAAAACAAATGCATCTTCATATCAACCAGAAAGAGATGCTAGCTGTCCAAAATGCCCTAACAGCCTTCAAGGACTTACTGCATCCAGGACAACTAGTGATAGACAGACAACACCACAGTCATGTGGTATATAAATAAGCAAGGGACACACTCTCATACTCCCTTTGCAGATTAGCCATGGCACTGTGGGACACAACTTTGACCTACCAAATACATCTTCAAGCTCAATTCCTGCCAGGAAAACAAAACACTCTGGCAGATGATTTAAGCAGAAACCTTATGGATCCTCACGAGTGGAAACTAAATCCACAAGTTTTCAGTATGATCACAGAGAAATGAGGGAGCCCAGACAGATATATTTGCCTCTCCTCAAAATTATCAATTGAAAAGATTCTGCACAAGGACTTATCACAGGCACGCCCCATCCTTCAGTTGGAAAAACCTATCAGTTGACGCCTTTCCTCTTCTGCCTCTCCTACCCAAGGTCCTCCTAAAAGTCAGACAAGAGAAGCCAAAGATGATATTAATTGCCCCGGACCAGCCCAGCCAATACTGGTACTCAATCCTAAGGAACTTTGAGGCAAGGTCCAAGCTGGGTATTGAGCAAAGACCACAACTACTGTCCCAGCAAAACAATCAGATCCTGCACAATCGACTAAAGACTCTGAACCTGGCAGCATGGCTAATCATGTAGTCCTACAAGCAACACCTCTCAGTAAAGCTGTGATGGATGTCATTTTGGAAGCCAGAAGGCCTAGTACTAGAAAATCTTATGCTGACAAATGGAAGAGATTCTGTGCTTGGAATCGAGCACAAGGAACTGATACAGCAGAACCAAATATTCCTCAGATATTACAATACTTAACTGAGATGTTTGACAAAGGCCTATCTTTCTCACCCATCAAAATACATGCCTCTGCCATTTTGGCTCATTACAATACAGAGCTACCAATCTTCTCTCATCCTTTGCTAAAGCAGTATCTTAGAGGAGCCAAAAATTTAAGGCCTCCTAGAAGATCACCATTACCTGCATGGGACCTCAATTATGTGTAGGAAAAGCTCACCCTGCCTCCATTTGAACCAGCTGCTACCACTGATCTAAAGTTCTTATCATGGAAAACAGCTCTGCTACTAGCAATTACTTCAGCAAGAAGAGTTTCAGAGCTACAGGCCCTCATGGCTGTAGAGTCTTTTATTATATTTTACCCAGACTGGGTGTCTCTGAGGACAAATCCTACTTTTATGCCCAAGGTGGTTTCCAATTCATCTGCTAACTTTTTATCCAAATCCACAGAACAAGGGGGAGAGAATTCTGCATTCCTTGGACATACACAGACAGCTAAGATTCTACTTGAGCAAGACAAAAGCTCTAAGAAAAACTGAACAATTACTGGTGTCATATGCTGCAGGATCAGAAGGAAAGGCTATTTCAAAGCAGACAGTTTCAAAGTGGATAAGCCACTGCATCCATTTCTGCTACTTACACTATGGTAAACCTGTGCCTAAGGGCATTAAGTCTCATTCCACCAGAGCTGCAGCTACTTCAGCAGCCTTACTCAGAGGAGTACCAACCAAAGACATTCTAGAGGCGGCTACTTGGAGTACTGTTTACACCTTTACAAAGCATTACCATTTGCCTTTCTACTAAGTCCAGGGCAGGCTTTGCCACTGCAGTGCTGCAGGGCCTTGTAGCCACACCTAATGCTGTTTAGCTCCAGCCTCCCAACCATAGCTTTGGGATTCTACCCAAATGTAATGACTGCAACAGTGAAACATGAACATAGTACAGTTGTGTACACTTACCATAAATGTAGATGTTCGAGTGTATTCACTGTTGCAGTCCAGGTTACCCTCCCACCATCCTCCTGTGATTCTGAAGTTTATCTTTCCTTCTCTATTTCCAACAACCTATGTGGTGTATTTGCTTGTAGATGAAGGTAAAGTTTATATTGATGCATGTATGTATATATAAATATATATTTATATATGCTACCTTTTTGGGGGCACCTGACATCGGGGGCAAGAAAAACTAAAGAAAATGGTGTCGGCTGTATGTTTTATACCCCTGATGACCTGACGTCATGGAAGAGAAGACACCAACCGACGCAGGACCCAAGACTTTGGAATTCAGGCTGACTGAGGGCAATCTGCCAGCAGATTACCCAAATGTAATGACTGCAACAGTGAATACACTCAAACATCTACATTTATGTTAAGTATACACAACTGTACTTTGTCAGGCATGGGAATAGAACCCAGTAGCAGTGACTGCAGGGTAAATCTGCATAGAATGTATTAATTGACTGCAGCAACTGTTAAGACACTGCAGGCATACAGCTGATGAACACATTCTTGCTAATGATTTTAACAGTCTATGCCATCTATACATAGTTATAGGTTCATATATTCATAGGTTGGTACTAGGCTATCAGCCCTAGGGCCTATACAAGCCTAGCCATAACAATTCCCTGGCTATTTCTTCCCACATTATTTACTTTCCTGGACCCCTGTCTAGCAGGGCAACTGACGTGATCCCTGGGGTGAATTTCCTTTCTCCCATCCAGTCGTCAAGGTCCCTCTTGAAGAGGTCCAAAGAGGCACTCTGCTTGACATGTATGGGCAATCTATTCCAGAGTCTGGGGAGTCTCTGGGTCAGGAACCTATCCCTCCAGCATGTTTTGTTTATTGTGATGACAAGGTTTAGATCCCTGAGCGTGTAGCTCTGAGGGATTGGGATTTCTTAAGTGTAGCATGTCCAACAGCTCTGGGTTTGACATGGCCTTGTATGTTAAGCAGAGATCGCCTCTGAGTAGACTATATGCGACAGAGTATAGCTGGAGTTTTTTAAGGCGGTCAGCGTAGAGCATCTGCTTTAGGCCTGTGATTCTTTTAGTGAGGTATTTCTGAGGCCTTTCCAGTTGTTGCAGATGTCTTGAGAGGTACATACCAAATGGGGTGTTGTATTCTTTAATGGGTCTAATGAGGGATGAGTACAGTGGGACAATGACCTCCTTTTTTCTGGATGAAAAGCCCTGCGTGATGAGGTGTGCCACATAGAAGGATTTCCTGACTGTTGTGGCGATGTGGTTATCGAAGGTGAGACCACTGTCCACCTGTGTCCCTAAGTCTCTTATCACACTTTCTGTGTTTAGTATACTGCCACCTATATGGTAATTCATGGATACATGTTTTTTCCCAAAGGGGATAACAATATATTTCTTGGCATTGAGCTTGAGCCCATGGCTCTGGCACCAAGCATCTGTTTCTGTAAGGCCCTTTTGTAGAGTATCCACATCATTTGGGGATTCAATAATGGCTCCCAGTTTGCAGTCATCTGCAAACTTTGTTAGCCAGAGTCCCTTAGTGTTGACCTGTACTTCAGAGAAGTAGATGCCAAACGAGCAGCCCCAGGACTGAACCCTGAGGTACTCCACTTGTCACTTGTCTGGAGCTGGATTTGGAGTCTGCTACTTTTACAGTGTGGGTTCTATTAGTAAGCAATTTAGCAACCCATTGGGTGACATAGGGATTAATGCCCAACTTAGTAAGTTTATCTATGATTCCAGAGTGGGGGATGGTGTCAAAGGCCTTGGCAAGGTCTAGATAGGCTGTGTGGACCACCTTACCCTTGTCCATGGCTCTGGAGACTGATTCAAAGAAGTCAATCAGGTTCAGGAGACACGATCGGCCCTTCACAAACCCAAACTGGGTGGGGTCCAGTGTTTGAAGGTTGCCAATGTCTTTGTTTATAAGTTCCATGATAATACGCTCCATGGCCTTGCAGATAAGGCTTGTCAGACTGATGGGACGGTAGTTTCCGGGATCCAATGTGGATCCCCCCTTGTGGATTGGGATAACTGTAGCTCTGCGCCACTCAGTGGGCACGAAACCTGAGGTGAGGCTATGATTAAACATGACACTTAGGTGAGGTGCCAGTTCATATTGTAGTTCATGTAGTACACAGCCCGGGATGTCATCTGGTCCCATGGATGCTGTATTCTTGGCTTTAGAGAGTGCGTTTTGTACCTGTGTGGCCGTTATTACTGGAATTTGGCAATCTTCCAGTATTGAGATAGGCCATTTAGGGGGTGAGAGGGGGGTGAAGTTGGCACTGAATCGATCTGCCAGGATATTGGCAATATCCTTCGGATCAGTATATTTATCTACTCCTAATATGGGCTACCTCACTCATTTACCTGCAGTTCCTGTGGGGAGAGAAATTGTGAGCATTACATGACTGCTACTGTAATATTTTACTGTTACATACCACTGGATTCGAACAATGGACTGTGTGTGGCAATATGTACTGTATACAGAGCATTTAACAAACTTGAGTCACTGCTGATTACTGACATATTTCCCTAGAGCTCACTTGGAACCAACATATGACTTGGTAGTAATACTACAGTGTTATGCTAGACTGCAGTGAGAGTAGAACACACATGCATGAAATACAAGCGTAATGTAGAGAGTAGGTAAGCTATATTTTAGTATCATATCTGTGAAGTCAAACAATATCAGTTCATGGAATGGGCAGCATCATGCATATACCTTTATTACCTGATGTCTGTGGATTACAGAGCATTATGTGACCAATATTGGCTTAGAGTCAGCTGTGAACAGTGCTTGTATGAGATAACCAATACAATTTGCAACCATTAGATTTGCATTCTACAACTATTACAGTCTTATACCCTACTGCAGCTCCTTACCTTACAACCTGAATGCATAGAGCTCTACTGCAATTGTTATGACAACAATCCTGATGTACACCATTTTCCTTGGTGGTGGTATTGTTTTATGTTTTCATTGCAGTACAGTTGGCATTATTCTTTTATTGCACCATCAGCTTTACTGTATATACTTTATTGCAGTTGATGCATGCTATACTCTTTTATATTTCACTACAGTTAGCATAATACATCTGTACATGCCACACTCATGGTGCAACCTGGCCAAGCACCTGGCATGTGACTTGACATTGCAAGCCCTCTCAGCTGCAGCAGTTAGGAGAGAAGCACACCATTATGTATACCAGTTTTGCAGACATTCAGAGTATATATTGGTAAAATGGAGGACAAAGTACTTGAATACTTGGGGGGGCATTCCCTACCCTTGTTTCTTGGACCCAGGTGTCCAAGAATCCTCTATTCTGTTTTTTTCAGGTCATCTTGGTGGTGATGACACTGCTTACCTGTGTGGGGGGATACCAGTGATGCTGGTGAGATCTCTGACGAGCTGGTCCCAGTCCTCTGCCTTACACTCCGAGGCCTGGAGACCACCCTACAGCAGCCTGTCATCTTGGTTTTGCACAACAAAACCAACCATGACCCTGGACTCTAGAATGCTCCAACACAGTGCCTGAAAGCGTGTACCTTCACCACCACTAGCCATAGTGTACTGTTAGTGATAGAGTTCCAATGTATTCCCACCTATTGGTTTTAATATAGGCTGTTTTCCCACCCTTACATGTCATTGGGTAACATTCAAAAAAGTGCTGCGTTGCTTAGCACTATGCAAATCAGCGTGACTGAGCTGAGATTCATAGGCTTAGCGTGCAAACCAGCCAAGTAGAGCACAAACATTGGTAGCCGTTACCATGTTTATGTGGTGCTTAGGTCTAAGCATAGTTGAGCCGAGCTTAGCAGTGTGCAGCAGGGACATCTTATATATAAAAAATGCATAATATGTATATGAAAATTAAATGCACATTTTCCCTTCCATGTATTCAAACCCTGGACCTACTGCACATGAATCTGTAACTCTACTCATTTAGTTATGTGGGTACTAAGAAATCCAGTAAACCTTCACATATATCACTGCCCAAACACACCTTTAAATTAATTGCATCCGGTTTCTATTTTTAGATGTCTGGCAGGTGTCATCTTATATCTGAGTGCACATTGGCATTGCTGTACTCCGTGCTGCGTAAACATGCTTTTTTTTAATATATAATATAAAGCAAAGGAAAAACAAAGTAAAACATTGGACATTGCAGGGAGTCTCATACTCATCTGCAGCCTCAGCACTACACCTCTCCCAACACTGATTCAATAACTGTGTTCCTCTGTTCTCCCTTGGCAATGTGCCATCATTAATATGCATGGTGGGCTGCTGAGGGGGAACCATGACCATGAACATGCCTACATTCTGTGTAGGCCCTACATGGATTTTTATTAAATCCTGGGGTTCATCTCGGCTAAAGAAACAACATTGCACCTAAAGTTTCTTGCATCCAAACTATCACTGCTTCTACCGTAATAAATCACTTCATACCCAACTCTTGCCATTATACATGATGCTAATGTATCCAGCAATGGAACTCTTTCAGTAGTAGTACCTCAAGGCTCAGTCTTGGGCCATGTACTTCGTGTTCATTAACAGTATATCTTTTGATATACCACCCCCCAAGTCACACAACAGACAACAAGAAAAGCTGTATAAATGCATTGGCTTACTAGGAAATTAGGTTTCTGACATGCAGCTTGCATTAAACTGAAAACAGAGTACTGTGCTGTTTAGAACACACCAGAAATTTACATCAATTCCTGCATTAAGTATTACTGGCCATCAAGGCAACCTTAGGTGTAAATTTTGACCAATAACTAATCTTTGCAAAACTTAGTGAAAACCTCATTTTCTTTAAGTATTTTTTTCTTATAGACCGTCTCCTTCCATGTGTTTACCTCAGGAGTGAATTTACAATTTCCTGTCCATTGGTCCAGATTGCACTTGACAATGGTCAGCCAAGGGCTCTGCTTCATGTGAGTAGGAAGCCTATTCCAGACGAGGAGCAATCTCTGGGACATATCTATCTCTTCAGCATGATCTCTTAATGTCAGAGATCAGAATTAGCTCTTTGGAGCAGGTAGCCATTGTGCAGTTAGTTTTGCAAATATGTAACATTTACATCAAGGCTGGGTTAGTGTGCCTTGTAGGTCAGGCATAGTTCACCCCTCAGTAATTGGTAGGAAACTGAAGGGCTTTTAATCGGTCCACATTTGACATGTTGGTTGTACCCTGCATCTTTCTTTTTGGTGCAAAACCTCTGAGGAAGCTGCATCTGTTGCAGGTACCTGGTGAGGTACATGCCAACGGGTGCATTGTATTTGATTATTGGTCTGAGGTGCAAGTACAGTGGAACTATGATATTTTTAGATCTGGATGCTGTGTCTTTATTAATAAGCTGAGTCACATGGGATTTCCTCACCACCATGGTGATCAAAGTTCACATTACTAGCTGTCTGAGTACTCTGATCTCTCACCTTGGGGGATGTGCTATCATTGTTTTCGAGAGCATTTGAATTCCCACAGGGCATTATGCACTTCTTTGCGTTTAGTTTGAGGCCATGTCTCTGACACCAATTATTAGTCTGTCAGACCTTTTTGTAGGATATCAACATAATTTGGGGAGTCGAAGATTGTCCCCATCTTGCAGTCATCAGCAAACTTGATCAGCCAGAGGCCATCTACATGTACCTTGACATCTGAGAAGTATATCCAAACAAGATGGGGGTTGAGCCCTGTGGTACTCAAGTGGTGAATGGCCTCTTGCTGGATGTGGATTTCTCCTCCTCTAATAATCTGTATCATCTGTGAGCCATTTGGTGATGTAAAAGTTCATGCCCAATTTTTATGAGTTTATAATACCTGAGTGGGGTTTTGTGTAAAATGCTTGGATCAGGTGAAGGTAGGCAGTTTGTGTCTTACCCTCATTCATGGCCATGGTGACATTCTCAAACAAATCCACCTGAATGAGCATGCAGGAACTGCCCTTGACAAAGCCAGACTGGGTTAGGTTTAGAGTCTGGAGATTCCTGTTTTATCAGTTCTATGATTATTCTTTCCATAGCCTTGAGTATGAGGCTAGTCAGACTTATTTCTCTGTAGTTTCCTTGGTCAGTTGATGGTCCTCCTTTGTGCAGAGGAATGACTGTTGCTGTCCTGTACTGGGACAAAGCCTTGCTGGACACTGGCTAAATAGACATCCGAGTGAGTCTACTAGGTAAAGTTTCAAGCTGTTTAATAGGCACCTGGGGATTCATTCAAGGGCCATTGATGCTATGTTTCTAGCTTTAGAGAGTGCAATGACCACCTGTTCTTTTGTGGTAACAGGCAAAGGATTGGTAGGGGTATTTCATCAGGAGTGTGTCTGGAGGTGATGAAATTTGAGCTGAATTTATCGACGAGCAGGTTTACTATTTCTTGTGGCTTGAGTATAGGTAGTGCCAACCACAGCCAACTCGGTGAACTGTGTGTTTCCCTTAAGATTTCAAATATAACTAAAAAATGATGTGTGGTTATCCTTTGCTTGTGAGGTTATTTTAGTCTCATATTTAGCTTTTGAAGATTTGACTACTTCCCTGATTTGCCTTTTGAGAATGAGGGATTTGTTTCTCTGTACACCTTCCCAGTTACTTATAGACAGGAATTTCGTCCTTTTGTTGTATAGTCCATTTATGCCAGGGATCCACCAAAGTGGCTTGCTTTTCCCACTAGACCTGAGTGTAGTTCAGTCTGGAACTGCTGATTCTGTGCAGTTTAAGTGGTTGCACAGGGCATTCATTTATACTTCTGTATAGGCCTCTGTTTTCGGAGTTAAGAGGAGCTTTAAATTTTACATACCCAAAAAGGGCAAAACTAGTAAAAATAGAGAATAAAACAGACAAGAAATCCACTTTTAAATTTATTCAAAGTCCTCTTCAAAAACTAAGCGCTTTTACCATAAACACACGGCTTCTTCAGAGTTAATAAGAGCCATAAACCATCATATATTTGTACAAAAAAGACCATGGGCAGGATTCACGAAGGCTTGCACGGAGTCTAAGAGTAGTGTAAGACTCCATGCAGCCTTCGCGATCCAGGAACAGCCCCAAAGTCCGTGTAAGAGACCAGCTAAAACGTCTCTTACATGGAGTGGGCGTGGATATGCTAATCACCTCACTTGCAGCCGAAAGGCATGCAAATGAGGTAGATTAGCGATCCACGAAGCCCAAAGCAGCCCGTGTAAGAGCCGTTTTAGCTGCAGAAATGTACTCAGTTGACAACTGAGTATGTTTCTGCAAAAATCACAATGGAGCCATGTCAGCTCCAAATAAAGGGTGCATATGTGTCAGGCAGCATGCCAATGGCCAAATATGTGGCCATTGGCAAGGTACCCTGATGCTAATATGAACAATCCTTTTTTTTTTTTTTTTTTGGTGATCGCAGATGTTTAAACGCAGCACAGCCCCGCGCAAACGAGTTGCGCTGTATAAAACATAAAAATGAAGGTTATAAACCCACAAATGTGAGTTTTATGCAATACATGGATTTACAATACAGGGACCAGCAGACCAAAAACAACATGGCCACCGTTTAGTGGTTGCTAAGGGGGGAAGCTTGAGTCTAAGAGATGTAACTAAGCATTAGTAAGCAATCTGATGTAAATGAGTGTTAGGATACTGAATTCCACTGTCACATAGCAAATGAGCACATTCTGAGTAGTGTAAGAGATACATAAGGGGGAGGAATAGAGTAGGAGATAGGTGACATCACAGGGGGGAATGGTGGAAAGAAATGCAGTTCATTGGAGGTCAGTGTTACATGACAGATGTCAGACGCATATCATGGAAAGAGGAGTGCCACAAGATAAGCATGGGAAAGTCAAGAAAGGGAAGTTGTACACTTTTGCTTACACTAGTGTTTCTTGCTGGGCGTGCATGCGCACGTGTGAGCGCCATGAGGTGCGGGTAGGGCAGTGTGTGCACGTGTGTAAGGCAGACTGAGCATGTGGGAGTGTGTTAGCAGACTTCTAAGACTGTTTGCGCTGGTGTGTGTGCGTTTTAACCCGAATAAGCAGATTCTGAACCATGTAAGCATGTGTGCGTGCGTGTAAGCCACTGTGAGCGTGTTTCTGCTGGTATGCGCGTTGCTCCCCCCTGAGGAAACAGAAAGGAAAAAGGAAGCAACAGAATTAGGAAGCTAGCAGGGAATATTGCTGGAGCTAGCAGGTGAAAACAATTAGAAGCAGGCAATTACACAGGCAGAATAGTAGCTCAGCCAAACACTTAAAACTCTGCAAACACCAGTGCAAGATGTTTCTTTCGACACACTGCAAGACAGGAGTAAGCTATTAGAAGTGAAAACTGAAAAAGCTGAACTCAGAGCAGAAATGCTAGGGGCTGCCATAGCTGTCATAAGGAGACATAGGTGACTTTCTGAGGGTGGTGACAATGCAGATGGTGCCAGACTACCCACAGTGAGGAGATGGAGAAGAGTGTACAGGCCCTGGGTCACCTACCACGGGTTACATGAGCTGGAGATAGTAGAGCACTATAGAGTGGACAGAGACCTCCTGCAGCAAATTGTCGAGCTGTGCAGGCCACGCCTCACACACAGAACCAACAGAGGGGAACCCATCCCAGTGGAAACCAAGGTATGTGTTGGCCTAAGAATACTAGCAACAGGTACCTTCCAGAGACCAACTGGTGATATGATGGGGATATCACAGGCATCAGCCTCCAGGGTACTGCACCAGTTCCTGGATGCCATGTCAGCACATGTCCGTGATCATGTATATTTCCCTAATGCCTGTGAGGTATTGGCCAGCAATATGCGTCTCTTCCAGCAAATAGCGGAATACCCTGAGGTAGTGGGTGCAATAGACTGCATGCACATACGCATCAAAGCACCAGCCTGTGAGCAGGGTAGGGCCTACATTAACTGCAAGGGCTTCCCCTCCATCACCTGCCAGGTCGTGTGTGATAATAATGAATGTGTGTGCTGGCTGCCCTGAGAGCTACCATGATTCCCATATCTGGCATTTGACGCAGCTGTACCAGACATTTGCCAATGGGGACACCCCATACGGACACCTAATGGGGGATGCAGGTTATGCACTGGAGCCGTGGCTGATGACACCCATCAGAAACTAACACACACCTGAACAGGAACGCCATAATGAGGCACACGCACAAACACGTAATGTAATAGAGCGTGTGTTTGGGCTGCTCAAGTCATGGTTCCGGTGTTTGGACACATCTGCTCGAGCCTTGCAGTACTCCCCAACTACATGTACCTAAATTGTCATGATATGTGCTATGCTACATAATATGATCTTGCGAAAATAGCTGCAGCAGGACCAGCATAGGGCCGGGCCAAACAGCCCCCCACCATTGCCAAGGCCATCACAGGCAGAGCGTGACTCTGAGGAGGAACAACCTGAGCCTGCCCCAGTAGGCAGAAGGAGGTGTGCCCAGTATGCCCTGGCCTTGGCAAAGAGGCAATGCATAGCACATACACTGGCTCAGTAGGAACCCTGGGAATGATACCCCTCTCTGACTCACTCATATAATAACATGGATGCCTAAAATGACATAACCTGCTCTCAAACATGTACAGGGAGTGCAATATGTGCATCCAACAGAGGCAGCCCTGCAGCACCACCTGAGGCATGAATGCCATGTGTTAAGTAATGTAACACCATGTAGTATATGCACACTTGAGGACCCTGACTAACATCCTACCCTCACCAAGCATGATGCCACAATATGACGATGGGATGATCAATTGCAATAATTGGCTGAAGTATTGCAGTTAGTCAAAGGGGATCCAATGTGTGCCAGCCTGGGATGACATGCTGAGCATGACATGATACTCCACCTGCTAGGGGTGGCGTGCACCTGTCAGTCCAGGCCTCATGGATACAGCGTGCCCTGAATAGGTAAGGCTCAAAACACAAACCCACCTCCATAGGTATCACAAGGGATAAGAACCTAGATGCAATGCTACCCAATGCCAGAAGTCTAAACAGCAAGATGCATGCAGTGTAAACTCACCCAGTATGGAGAATGTTGATATCTGTCCTGTAACAGAAAACTGGGTCAAGGCTCACAACAGCACCCTAACACTACCAGGTTACACCTCATACTGTGCTGTACAGCCTCAAAACATGGAACAAGCTACAAAAGGAGGGTGACTAGCAATAATTGTCAAGGATAACCACACCCCCATGCTGGTACCACAACAAGAAGCAGCATGGACTAGCCATGGTCAAGTAACAGTGGCTAAAACTGCTTCCCAGTTTATAGCCTGCTACAGACTACTGTCCTAACACCAGGAACTGCACCTGGCATATGTTGGAATACATGAATATATCAAGCCCCCCAAACCACATTATATTGGTTGACTGAAAATACCCAGACGTAGACTGGGAGCATTATACTAGCTCCAACACTGTAGGAGAAAAGTTCCTAGAATCCATAAACCAAAATGCCCAGGAACAACATAACACTCCCACAAGACGGGTAAGCATACTGGATGTGATAATCAGCAACATGCGTACTGGATGGCAAGATGAGAAGTGTATCCCTCACTGGTAAGACTAGACCATAGAGTAATCACACTGGATATACACATCCTGACCACAGTCCCTGGCCAGAAAACCACAGTGAAAAACATGTGTAAAGCAAAAGTTGCACTCCAAACTGATGTGGAATCCATTAAAGGCCCTGTGCAGGTGCAAAATATGGGCCACACCTCAGAACCTGTTATACAGGCATTCCATGAACACAGCCAGGAATGCTTGGATTATGCAATCACAAATAACAAGACACAATGCCATACACGCAGGCATCTGGCATGCTGGACTCCAGCCATTACCAAACCATGCAAGAGAATGAGGAAGCTACTACATGATAGAGCAAACATAAAAAGGGAAGTAATCACTGATCAGTAGTATGGCAATAAAATATGTCCACACATACAATCCACTAAGGCCAGCTACAACAAGTTGAATCTGTGAATCCTGAGGCAATGTTGCACCTGCCCCACGTACACAGACAACCCTCAACTCCCCCCAAGAAATACAAATATATGTGAGAGATGCAACCATTTATCCAAACCGGAGGCTGAGCTCCTTCAACTCAGTACTGTCAAAACTAGTCAGGAGGAGAAGGTAACCACACACCACAAACCCAGTCCCACATAGACCTATCACAACTACAAACCAAAGACATAAACACAGAAAAACATTCCCGGAGGCCCTAATTACTATCACACCACACCAACAGAGGCCTCCAAAGCAGACCCCCAAGCAACCACAACCTCCAAACATAGCACATGAAACACATAGTACACAAAGCTGGTGTGCCAAACAGTCACAGGCCAGAAGGAGAAACAACATGCCTGATAATAGGTGACTCCATAGTCAGACACACTGCTGTCCTGCTCACCAGACTGAACAAGGGAAAGGGTACATTAAGCTGCCTGTAGGCTGCTACAATATGCCACATAACACAAGTACGCAGGTCACCCCAAAGCAAGTAGAAATATGATGCAGTCATTGTCCATGCTGGCGTGAATGACCTGAGATGTACCTCCCTGGACTACATGAAAAGAGACATAGATGAGCTCTCTGAGTATGTACTCCAGGCCGGTATGACACTGACCGTTTGCAGCATCCTACCCTCACCAAGAATGATGCCACAGTACAAACACAGAATGATCAGCTTTAACAAGTGGCACAATTACTACTGTCATTCCAAGAGGATCTAATATCTGTCTCCTTGGGCTGTCATGCTTGACAAGCCATGCTGCTGTTCCAGGGATGGCTTGCACCTGTTACCCCTGGGCATCTGGATAAGGCTTTTGCCACCTCCATAGAGCCTTACGTAGGCAAGGCTGAAAAGACTAACCCACCACCCTAGAAAACATAAGTGGTAAGAAACATAAGGGTAATGCTGACCAATGCCAGACATGTAAACCGCAATATGCATGCTCCTGAGGCCCTCCCCAGTATGGAGAACATCGATGTCTGTGCAGTGACAGAAACCTGCTGCAAGCCTGCTGACAGCACACCAGCACTACCAGGTTATACCTCATATCATGCGTTATGGCCCCAAAACCTGGACCAAAACATAAAAGGAGGGGGAGTATCCATATTCAGCACAGACACCCATACGTCCAGGTAACTGACAATGCACGAAGCATCGGAGACCACCCATGTGCACCTAACCATAGGCAAAACTGCTGTACAGTCTGTAGCATGCTACAGACCACACTCTCACACACAGGAACCCCATCCAGCCGTCCTGAAGACACTGGACAGTATGAATGTCCCACCAAATACCAAGCAATGTACTCACAAATTACCACATAGGTGGCAAACCATTATGTATGGAAGGAGTAATCAGGGACCTAGGGACACAAGTGGACAGTAACCTGTTGTGACACTCACATTGCCAATCTGGCTAGGAAGACTGTCTATATTGGACACTGTGTCATGAAAGGATTCACATCTACATCAACAGAGGTCATTGTGCCCCTGTACTGTTCTCTTATCGGACCCATAATCTAGTACAATGCCTCATTTGGGATGTACCTTACCTGACACCTGCAGCAGTTAGAAAGACTTCAAAGGTACCTCACCAAGAGGATAAAGGGTCTCAAATATATGTCATATGCTGCCTGGCTGTCGACAGCCCAGCTGAATGCAGTCACATACTGCCTACACAGAGGCATTGTATGCCTGTTGTACAAGGCCATGTCCAACACAGGAGTAATGGACATGCTCCACCCCAGAAAACCCAAAGCCATCGGAGCTGTGAGAGTGAGAGATGTCATCCTCAACACATAATGAAATAGGATGTGCTGGAGGGACAGATACATAACCCAGAGGCTCCCTACACCCTGGAACAGAATCCCACTCCATGTTAGGCAGAGCCCCTCACTGACACTCTTCAACAGGAATCTTGCCAAGTGGATGAATGATCGTAGATGTACACTGGGGGTCTTCACTGTGTCACATCCAGAGGCACAGTAAAGTAAATCATAAATGGACATAGTATTCACATAGCAAGGGGTGGCGAAAGCCACACACACTCTGGCTAGGCTTATAAATGCCCTAGGGTGGATAGCCTAGTATGAACCTATGAAGATACAAATTGTACAGGACACTAAGGATAATCACAAGGCTGTCTCAACTGATGGTAGGAACCTTGTTGGGAATTCATGGATATGCTCTGAATCACACAAATATTACAAACAACATACCAAACACACACACACATTGCCAACATACAACCTGACAGGTGCAGTGCACCCCCCCCCCCAAAATGCAAAATATCTATCCCAGCAGACTGCTGGCCCCCTGACATTGCAGATGCTGAGGTAACAGCCAGCATCTACAAAGCAAAACACACAGCAGCAATGGTATGAGATGGTGTCCTGGGCTGAGTACAACATGGACTACAAGAAGAATGGAATGCCAAATCACACTACTGCTCAATGTCAGCCTTACCACAGGATATGCACCCAAAGAGCAGTGTACAACAACAGTGGTCCTTCCCAACAAAGGTGTTGCCTGAATGGATACTGCAAACTACCACCCCAGAATCCTGACAAGCTTGGTCTGCACAGCTATGGAAAGGATCAGCATGTACCGCAGACATAAAGATATTGGGGACCTACTGACACTGGACCCTACCCAGTGTGGCTTTCTTAAGTGCAGATGCTGCCCCTTAAACATGTTTGACTCATTTGAAACAGTCATTAAGGTCATTGATGAGGGCAATGTGGTCCACACAGCGTAGCTGGACCTTGCAAAGGCTTCCACACAATACCCCATGTGTTCATTATAGATAGGCTTACCAGCTTAAATATAAACCCCTATGTCAGTAGAGGGGTTGCAAACCAGACCAAGGACAGAACTGACATGGTCAGACATGCTGCAGCCATGTCAGACTACAAACCAGATATAACTGGCATCCCACAAGGCTTGGTCCTGGGACCTCCCTCGTTTGGTATATATGTCCCATAGGTACAGGCCAACATGGAAGGACTGTGTCTGAACATGTTTGCAGAGGACTACAAACTGGCCACCATATCTGACCCTCCAGCTGACACACGCATCCCACAAAAAGGCCACATAGAAACAGACAACTGGTGCCATAGCCATGTCAGCAAGCTAATTGCAGAAAAGTGTATAGTCATCCCCTGTGGATATACAGTAAGTGCCCACCAATTACCACATAGGTGTTAACCCATTACGTACTTAACATGTAATGAGAGGCCTGGTGACACAAGGTGATAGATATCCTGCATTGGACAAACATGTGGCTGTAGTGTTTACAGAAACATACCATATACCCACCTAATCATGAAGGTTGTCAGATCTAGATAAGGGGAGGTCATTGTGGCTCTGCAGTCATCCTTCATCAGCATTACAATTGACTACAATAGCCCGTGGGGGATGTACCTCAGCAGACACCTCCATCAGCTGTAAAGTCCCCAACAGTACCTCACCAGGAGTATCAAAGAGCTTGAACAGATGCCATGTGTTGCCTGATTAAACAAACTGCAGCTCCACACACTGCCATACTGCCCACCCAGAAGCAAGCTGTGCCTGATGTATAAAGCCATGTCCACGCTGGAATCAATGAACATGCTGCACCTTGTACAATCTGAATGGCAGTGAGCTATGCACATGAGAGACCTGAATCCCAGCACTGACATACATAGGACAAGCTGTACTGCATGATCCATAACACAGAAGCCACCCCCACTCATGAGTAAACTCCCAGTACAGGTTATCCATAGAGTCACTCATCGATTCTCCTCAAGAGGAATCTTGATGAGTGGATGGGATATGGTAGGTTTACCCTGGGTATCACTGTTATGTCACAGGTAGATGGCACAGTATACTAACCATGACATATGTCATGGCAAACTCCACTTACAATGTGTGTCGAAGGACAAACACACTCTCCGACTAGCATTAGAAATGGCCTAGGGCACATCGCTAGTGTTTGCCAATGTACACCTATGTTGTGGAATACACTACCAATGTTGGACAAGCCTGAGTTAAGTAGTTCATATCTGAACATAATGCAACATGGTCAGATGTGCACAACTGGCCCCTAACCAGGCTGTTATGCTCACTATGGAAATGTAAAGCAGTGATAGGACTAAAGCTCAGGATACTGTCCACCACAGTGAAAGTACTGAACTAGTACACTATACGGTACTACAGTGTTAGGTCAGTATGAAAGGATGTTGACAACTGTATGCAAAGTATCCCATGCAAACCCTGCAGGCACAGTATAATCCCTGTTGTGTTCATACACAAAGCAGTTGGACAGTAACTACACAACATGACACACAACCATAAATGGGAGATTTTGTTGAAGTTCACACTCATCCACAAATGTGGTGGGCTGCAGAGTTCAACATATGGAAAGCTCACACTGGGTATGCTTGCACACACTGATAAATGAGACATATGTCAGACAACATGCCATGGGAAGGCTGAACTGGGCATGCTCACACACTTGGGCCAAATCTCAGTTTAGCAGTTGGCCACACATATCTGGTATTTGTACGTGTTATTCCAGGAACCAACCACATTACAGCAATCTGCCCAGTGCACACAGTTAAATGACTACAGAGACATATGTGATATAGTGGATCCCTCCCATATGCAAACATCTTCCACAGATACACAAGTTGTTCTTACAAACAGGGAATGCTATGGCAATAAAGACCTGCAAACAGTCTATCAGCAACAAATAATGTGCATCTGACAATTAAACATATGGGTGTAGAGGTCAACACTAGGCTGTTTGCCCTAGGGAATGACAGCTTAGCCAGAGTGTGCTTGGCATCTGCCTCCCCAGTACAGTAGGCTACTGTGCCACTGTAAAGTAGGTCACATAAGGCACCGTGTGAGGCTAGTGTGCTGTGCCTCTGTCAAGCAGGGACACAGTGGAGATCCCAGGGTTTGAATTTGCTAAGCCACATCAATGTTGTTGGTGTGTGCTGGAAGAGGGTTGTTGAGGACCACTAACAGTAAGTGGGTGTCAATAATGGACTGAGGGGAGCCTTATCTGCATTGTCTGGACAATTTCACTGTCAACACTGTGTCATGATGATTATGAGGGATTGAAGTGTCGTGACGGTACTGTTCAGAGATGTCCTCCCTCTGTGGGCTACTGCTCTGCAGTGTATTAGCTCACTCTGTCTGTTGGACAGCTCATATATGGCTGGTATACACCTGACAGGTGTCCTGTTGTGGAGCAGTCATGGGTATATTTGGGATAGCATGATCAATGCAAACTTTCCACATGCTCATAGAATGCAATTGTCAAGGATTATGCAGAGTGGCCTGTATACTCCCCCAGCATGGGTCCTTTGAAGTCTTCCACCCCATTCTTCACAAGTGTAAAGTCTGCTTTTGATAAATACAGTTTGTTTGCAGTGACAACCTTGCCTGGGGGTGGGGATGGGATATGGATGTCCAGGGAAAGGTGGGTATGGTCAGATATCAACAATGTCTCATAATTTGAGCACATCCTTGCTAGTCTAACAGACTGTCCCTTCACCAAGTTATGTTTCTGCACAAAGGGGTGTTGACTTGTGAAGTGCAGGTAAGAACTGGAAAAAGTAGGTTTTTGGTAAATCCATCCATCCATCCAGCCACAACCCCTTTTCTCATTGTTGCACATGAGGTCAGGGTGTTACTTCAAGAGTGATAATCATCTAGAGCCAAGGTTCATACCATTGGGTGGCTAACCCTGCTGCTGCTGTTCTTCCATACCATGCACTTGCACACACACTAACACCTATGATGAATTTAGAGTGCCCAATCCACCTACTACATTGGGAGAAAATCAGAGCACCTGGAGGAAACTCACATAAACACAGGGAGGATATGCAGATTCTGCAGAGAAGGCATCCCAGCCAAGAATCAAACTAGAAAACCTCTTGCTGGGAGGTGACAACACTAACCGCTGCACCACTCCACAAGAGAATGAAATCATAATTGATGCTGTGTGCTAGCATGGATGTAGACTCCAAGAACTAGTGGGGAATACTGATTGGAGGAATGCAGTGTGGACTAACCTTACAAACATGATCAATGCTGCTGTGGGCGATCACAATAGATCCCAGGAGACTGTTTGACAATGTTGCTCTGACATGATCCTTCATGCAGCCAACAGGATATGCCAGTATGAGAGGTTGAGGAATGCCATCAGTGGTGGCCCACCATTGACGCCCCTGGATGAGCTGACACATTTTCTGGCATCCCTGCATACAAATGGTGGTTGACATATACCTGGTGGTGGAATTGAAGCAGGTGTCCCGGGCTGCACATGTATGTGGTACTTTGCAGAACACTGTTGCATATATAGTACCTCAGTATAGATTGTTGTTGCGTGCATATTCATGCATTATGTTTATGTTGCAGCAGCAGAACTGCATCATGTACATGGGAGCACACATGCTGATGACAACTATCTTAGTGTAATGGCATATTATTCTGCAACTGCAGTACATACATGACACTTCCAGCAACGTATGACACTGTCTGTATTCATTTACATAGGTCCATCCACTTCTGTACAGCAGAAAAACATGACAGGCAAGTGTCTCCATATACTGTTACTGTGACCATTACCTGTCATTGCCTCTGCCACCTGTCATACCAGTGGTATATCCTGACACTTTGTTTCCCCACCAATGTAATCTACAGATACATCTTCAGGAAACATGAGCCATGCAGGTGCATCTACGAACAGACCAGGTATAATTTCTCACCTTGTTCATAGGCTGCAGCACTGTGTAGCACACCTGTGTTGTATGAAATTAATGTCACTGTTTTCCATATACAGGGACATCTGGCCAACATGTGCACTGTATGTCATATGAGTATCACTGTATCTTGTTAGTGTGGTGTATATGTTATCATACCCATCTCCCTGCATTTATGACCATGTTGCATAGCCACATGTTGTGCTTTGTATGTATTCCACATTATTGCAGACACACTCACCACACAAAGAGGGTGTAACTGGTATGCTATTTCCTCTGTTTCCTACATGTCAGTGCTGTTAGTCTTATTGTTATCTTCTATTAATACTGTGTCCTTCTACCCCTGCATAGGACATCGGCACCTTAGCTGCAACCAACCAGTATGTGCATATATTACCTATTGTGTATTATACCTCTGTTGGAATGGTACATGCCAGCAAATATGTGCGTACGAATACTGTCTGGATGCCTTTGTTTCCCTACAACAGTTGGATTTCAGCCCTCGCCTCCAATGGTGGATTCCTACGAGGACATGTCAGGTATGTCTTATGTTGCTATTCTTCACATATGTCATGTATGTTGCATATGTAACATAACTGTCAACTCACTGTTATATAAGTTCCATGAGCCACAGTCAGACATGACCTACTAGTAAGTCCCTATAACACTGCAGTGATATAGTTGTGCTGAGGTCCAGCATGTGATATATATGCATTTATCTGACCTTTGTCATCTTTCTCTCCTTTTAACGCATCCAGTACCTGCATCCTCCATTAACCCATCCCCTCATCCCAAGGTGGGATGTGATGTGTCTCACTGTGCTAGAATGGCCCCTGGCACACAGGACACAAATTTGGTGATACAGTCCAGCCCAGATGCTGACAGTCATGTGGATGAAGCTGTAGCCTCAGATATGGTGGAAAACATGTCCAGCCATTCTGATGATGTGAGGACATCAGATCTTGGACAGAATGATGTCTGTGCACCACAGTCCCATGTTGAGTCTGCTGGTGGTGTTGACACTTCTCAACTGAGTGATACTGCCTGGCACAGTGCACATATGTATGTAGCTGGTGAGGATGGGTGCATGTCAGATAGTGTTCTCCTACTCCTACAAGCAAATGAACATTCCCTGCAGCATCATGGTTCCGACATTTGTGCTGCTCATGTCACAGATTCTGTTGCACACCAGCTGTGTGTGGTGCATGAAGGACAGAAGAGGAAACACAGTGAGGTCATGGAGGCATTGACTGCTCAGAATGACAACATGTCTGTGGCACAGTACATTGAAACTGTGGTTATGGCAGTGCTACAGCAGTGCCATAGAATGAACTGGGTTTTGTGTGCCCTTACTGCGCTTAGCTGAGTGCCATATGGGAGAGGCAGGCCCCCTCTCAGTAAACCAATCCTTGCCCATTGGGCATCAATGTCTATGCTGCGATGTGCATGCACATCTGTTGCTGGCCAATCCACAGGGACCCAGCAGTCATGACCAGACTGTCAACTCACACCCATGTTCCTTCTCATAAAGTGTTTCCACATGCCGGTGTAGCCCCATTAGTCTCCTATGTACAGCAACATGGGCTGAGTGTTTCCGTACATGGCAGGGGCAGCCAGGACTGTGGTATGAGCTATCAGCATGGGTACCCTACACTGTGTTAGCGTAACACTGACAGTTGATCCACTATGTAGTGTAGTTTCTTTCTGACTCCATGGCAATAATGAATGTTGTGCAAACCACTAACAATTTCATCTGCCTAAGATTGCTATGAAGTCTGATGCCACAGGAGTCTGTCACTTTTACTGACTGCAGATCACTGAGTGTATTGTTCTTATTCTGCCACTGTAGCTAGATAGCACATGCATATAAGTACTGAGCATGTGCGAGAACAGTGCCATGCAGTCAGCCAGAGTGAATGCAGTCATGAACGGAGATGCATATGTGAGTGTGTTTGAAGTAATGAGTTGAATCAGTTAGCTTAAAAACAAGTTCTAATTACAGTTCCTGACAGGTTTATGTGCAATAAATATCTTGAACCTGTACACCACTACTACTTCTCTTTTGAATGCATGAGACAAGCGACACTGACCTAGGTGACTCCATTCAGTACCTCAGACGTTTACCTACTTTACCCTGCTATACGCTACTATTAATATTGACAACACTTCTGCACTATGTTCTGACATGCTTTCCAGTTTGCATCATGTGCTACTGGAGAGATAGGGATGGGGTTCACAGAAGAATATCCTTTATTGTCTGCCATGTGCACATACACCACTATGAGTCTGTATGCATACCGGTCACTTGTGGGCCGATTTGATGATCCCTTCCATAACTGCTTTGTGTATGTTCATACTGTCATGTTATGAGTACATTGTTATGTCTGATGTTCACTGTGTACATCTACTGGGTAATTTCCATAAGAAGCAATCTGTGCTGCTGCAGTGGGACACCATTTTAACATCAGTGTTTAATCTGTGTATGTCTGTATGTGTGGTTCATCATGACACAAAGGTGCGTATCAGACCCTGTCATATTACCTGAGTTCAGACTTGTGGTGGCATCCTCTGTTGCCCACACCTGTTTCTTCCACCCCCCTGTGTTCTGTTCCTTCTCTGATAGCTGTGGAATGTCATCTTCAGACATTTGGGTTTTTTGGAGTAGGTTACCTACACCTGCAGCTGGCAAACTGAAATTTGTGGTTGTTAGCATATTTTGTAGCATGGCACACACAGTAATCATCTGTGCTGCCTTTTCAGCTGTGCATTGCTTTGCATCCCTGGATGTGTCCAGACATCTGAATCTGGTTTCAGCATGCCAAACACGTGCTCTATGGTGTTTCTTGTAATGCTGTGTGCTCTGTTGTAAGCCTCCTCCACAGGGTTGTATGGTTCTCTGTATGGGAACATTAGCCACAGCTCAAGTGGATACCCACAGTTACCTTTTGTTGAGGGGGAGGGTTGAACACATATATTGTCATCATGTATAATGTTGAGAGGGATGCATTCAGATTATATCCTAGCTGTATTCCTGTACTTAGTAAGTAGTAGTCCCTCAGGAATTTTGACACATTGAAATGCAGTTCTGACAGCTTTCCCTCCATATGGCAGCATTGTTGATGCTACCAGAGTATGTCGTCATGATATTTATTTTGCTGCCATCTGCTGTGCACACCACCTGGCAGTTCAGTGATGGCCATCCCTTTCTGTTTGTGTCTTTCTGCTTCAGGTTCCACAGGGGACTTAACAGAGATGTGGATGCAGTCTGTTGTACCAAGAACATGGGGGAAGTTGGTAATGTTATAGAACTGGTGCATGACATTTTGCCACTTCATGGATATAAATGGGAAATGTATATGTTCATCTACCTTGGTGCATATTGCTGATGGGCAGGAACTGTGTGATGATGTGAATGTCAGTGTCTGTAACATTCCTACATCTCCCATGTGTCATTGAAATCTCCCAGATACCAGTACATCTATGCTCAGACAGACTTTGGTTTTTGAGAGGTAGGGGTTTTCCTCACAATGTATGCATGCATGTGGATGGAGTGCACATGCACACCATCCTGCACCAGCTGTCTAAGTGGTACCTGTCAATAATTTCTTGATCTGACAATTGCCTTAGTTGCAGCCTGGCTCTTTGTCTAGCTATCTGCCTTCAAGGATGAATTGCCATATCATCATTTATGGCTTGCAGTACCACAGCCTGTTGTAGTTCATTCACTGTAGGTTGCACTTTTTTCTAGTATTAATACAGGTGCCATAGGATTCCATGGGTAATAGATTATTTTCTTTGCTTTGCAATATGGTATTCGTCAATGATTTTTAAAACAGTCGGCAAAGCACTTTGTTATATTTAAGATGTGTTGGGTGTGCATGTTGTGTTTTGGAATCAAACAGGTGAGTGTGGCATCCATAATTATCCTGCACTGAATAAATAAATGCTCACACTGATTCCAGCTTGTCTTCCAAAATCATGTCCGCAGCTGGTGCACGGACATCTTTCTTTGGCGTCCTGCGCTGTCCACAGCTATATTTTGGATTCTGACCTACTATGTTGTTACCAGCTAAGTAATGAGACAAGTAATTTCTGAATCTCTGAGATGTGGTCAAGTGTTGATTAATGATACAAAATCCTTTCTTGACCTAGCTAAGGCAGGTGATGGCATACCACACTCAGACATTGTAAATAAACTCATGGAATTAAGCATTTACCCTTCTGGTACACTCTGGATAGCCAGTTGGCCCTCAAATAGGACTTAGGAAATTAGGATAGGGGAGACCACCTCCACAAAGATACCAATCACTATCTGAGTCCCTCTGTACTGGGCCCGATCCTTTTGGCATTTACTTCTTGGAAGTGAAAGCCAATGTCAAAAGCCTCTGGCTGACCAAGTTTGCAAATGAATGCAAACTAGGACTAGTCATAAAATCTGCCCAGGACATTAAAATCTTACTGGAAGGACTAACACAAATGACTGGTGCTAAAGCCACGGCTTAATACTCAAATGCCAAGAAATCCATAATAGTTCCTTTTGGGAGGTCTGCCACCCTAGGAAACTACATAACTGATGATAAAACCCTAAGAATGGATCAAGTAGTCAGTGATTTGGGGACGTATGGAGATAGTAATCTTGCCTTCAACCAACATGTGTCTAAAGTAGTAAGGAAATTATTCTGTGTTGCTCAGTGTATAAACAAACATATGGTATCTAGGTCCAAGGAGGTCATTGTCCCTCTGTATTTGGCCCTCATCAAGACCCATCATTGAGTATAACATTCCCATGCCAATAGCATCAGAACTACTCAATCTACAGACTTGAACCTTGCTTGCGATATAAACAGAACATGTTGGTAGGACAAGTATGTGTCTCAGAGAATTCCCTTCCTCTGTCACAGGCTCATCCATGTGAAACAGATTTCTTCCCTAACCCTAGTCAAGTGTAACCTGAACCAGTGGATGAGAAATCTGAAATTTGCCCCAGATCTAATATGTATGTATCAAATGGACAGAGGCAGTATATAAATCATAGCTTACATACTCCTTAAAATAACTTCTAAATTGTGGGATGCATTTGTGATGCATGGCTAGACTTATACAGGCCTCAGTGGTCATTAGTCTAATGTACAACTGTGAGCCTATGAACCTATGAAAATGTGCTTGTCATGTACATTGCAACTCAGTGAAGCAGCAATGTGCGTTGAAGAGAATATCAAATTTGAAATATTTGTGTGCTTCTGTGCTATGTAGGTAAGAATGTAAAATAATTCATGTCTGCTTCTGTACTCCAGTGGCTTCACATATCATCTCTTTTAACAATAGCCTGTAGTTTGCTTTAATTTGTTTACTTACAGCCAGATTTAATCATAGACAACTAACTAGTAGGAGTACTGAAACAACAAAGCTATAAGCATCAAACTGGAAATGCATGGCTTGACTGAAAGGTACACATTTGCCATTATAGCCTACTAATTGTTATTGGAAATGGAGAGGTTGCAATACGTACTTGGGATGACTTGGGAATTATTACTGACCTCCCCTGTAACAGCTGAGCTCTCAAAAGAATGTCAACAAATTACTAAATACCTAAAAGAAAAGAAGAGCTTAAGAGAACCATATAGCAGCACTAGTTCTGCTTGTGTGATATTATTGTAGGAGTATGCACCAGTTTTAAATGTAATTTTGGTTCTCTGTTTTAACTCTTCCAAGTGTTGCCACAAAAACTGGATAAGGTATCCCATAAGTATGTGAGGAACTACAAAATCCAAGCATGAATATTACGATCTGTACATGGACATATACTGTTGTTGTCCAGCTTATTTTAGGGACATGAAAGGGTTTGATTTTCTCACTACTAAGCTTGTGCTATTTATTACAAAAAAAATAGAGTAGGATTTTAAAAATGTTATTTTTAAGTGTGTTTTGGTTTGTCTTTGCTGCAGAATCCAAAAACAAGTTTGCAAAAAAGTATGTGTTGTCTTTTGTCGGAAGCATTTTTATTTTTATTAGGTTAGCTGAAGGGAAGTTACATTGAAGCCGGTCTATTTGCATTCACCAGTCATTCTGAATTTCAATGTTTACTTAACAGTCTCAGCAGTCAAGGCACAAGCTACTGCTTAAAAATATATATAATATTGGCCATATTAACTTGAGAAATATTACAGCAGATAGTTTTCCTACCCCTACTAAAAGATGTGCGTTAAGCTGCCATTAAAAGAATAAACTAATCAAAGCTATACACTACCAAATGTCTTAGACTGGCCAGTAAGAAGTCAGTTTTACTAAGGCTGCACCCTGTATCATACCTGCTAGTACAGTAACACCTGAACTCACTCCTTATTTGGCTACAAGTACTGTTGGTGATATCTTAGAAAAAAAACATAAGCTGCTAGCATAAATTTAGTAAACAATTTGTCCAGATGCTCTCTGTCTCACCTGTCTGTGCATAATGATGTGATAATTTATCTCTTTGCTCATTTTGATAAGGGGGTAAGGCTCATTTGTACACACGCCTGTTTTCTGAGATAACATATGGGGAATGTTTAGTTTGCTCAGTCTGTCTGAATACAGCTAGAATCAGGGGGAACTCAAAATCAAGTCAGCAGGATTTTACCATAAACATTTTAAACCGTATTCTGTGTTGCCAGATCCATTCCATCTGGCACTTTGTTTTTCGCCGTTTCTTTCTTTGGATATTGTGTATACCTCTTGTCCCTTGTTTTCTCTTGATTGCTTTCCTAATACAGGGAATTAATTCTGAATCCAGTAAGCAATTTAACCAATTTCCTGCTGATCAATTGCGGCAAAAATGAAGATATTGTCCTTTATTTTTTGAGGTAGACATTCACATTTTCTTAGCAGCATTACATCAAAGAAAAATTTTCATTGTGTACATCCGTGCATCATTTGTGTACGCACTGAAAATGGTTAGGTCCTCTGAATCTCCAAACCTGTTTATGTTTGAGTTTAAAAATTACTCTTGCAGAAAGATTTAAGAGTCCAAAGTTTTGGGTAAGAGTTTCTAAATGCCAACCTGTAAACAGATTTCCTTAAGTAGCTGCAGACAGATGATAATGTTTCTTGTCTGTTTAAGAAAAAACACAGGATATGCACCCATGATCTTTACAGTGCCAACTTTTTCTGATGTAATTATTTGCCAGTGTTTACACATTAATCATTAACTTCTGGTATCTTTATTGCACAGTGCAGAGACAGCTCTTTAGCTAAGTACTGTTTATTTAAGCACTGTACTCAAATGTGCTCCAGCATTTCAAGTTAATGGATACTGGTGTGTGCTTTCCCTGGCAGACCAGACTGTTAAAGTAGGTTGCTAGACTGCTCATAAGAAACATCCTTTTATACATTTCTTTAACTGTTTTTCTTCCAGATGAAGCAGATTCTTTAGGCACTCTTATGTAAACAAGAATGATGACACACAAGGATAATGCAGTTCACTGACAAAACAACCTAACATTGAATACTTTCATTCATTAAGAGCAAGTGCTATTGCTTCACTGGTGCTGTCTGAAGAAACAACAGTGTTGAGTGAGGCAATACAGAAGAGTACTTGATTCATGCATGGAAAACAATCAGACAGAAAGATAGATTGCATATTCTGTTTATTACCTTTGAGCTTAACTGCATTTGTTGCAGTATATTATACTCTAAGCACAATAATAAGTGCTAAAGGACATCTAATTATATATGTTAGCAGATATACAGGAGTTATTAACACCTTTGCACAATAGGCAATGGTGGCAAAAGGGAGCATCAGACAGACAAGGGCACCGATGTCATGGAAAGAGATGAAAGGTAGCTTCTCAATGCTGTCAGTAGCATCAGTTCAAAAAGATGCATACAATAAAGATCAGAAGAAAAAATGCCAGTGTTATTTATTTCTTACACAGGAGTCTGTCAACGATACAGATTTTTGCAGAATGTCCAGATTTTGGCCTCATGTTTTTTGCCTGTTTTTTATAAAATTGTGCAAAAAACTGGAAAACAGCAACCTTGTAGCCGGAAAGCCAACTCTAACCAAAGGAATTGAGAATTCAAAGTAACTTCTTTAACGCAAAAGTTTTTATTCTTAAAAAGTAGCGTTTTCGCCGTGGCTCCTGCCTCAGCTTCATCAGAAGAAAATACAAATGGAAACAGCTAACAAAAACATTTAAATACTCTCATAGAGGAAGTGACAAAGCAAACCTAATCATGTGAGCTTAATTAAAAACAATTACATAATTAAAAACAAACCAATAAGTACTTAACAAAAACTGTTTGTACTAAAATTAAGAATACATTCATTGTATATTGTAAAAATGTACTATTAGTAATATAAAACCATTTTTCAAAAGAACCTATCAGTATTACTACACAAGAAGTCAGTAACATACTGTTCTTAAAGAAGAAGTCTGAAACATTTACCTAAAATAACTTTTCAGCTTCAATATACATGAAATATTGCAGTTCTCATTTAGGCCAACAGGTCTAAATGCATCTAGATTCAACTGCCAAGCTAATTCAGTACATTCAAGAATGGTTTCAACAGGACCACCCCTAATGTTAAAAGGTACTTGGTCAATACCCATAAATCTAAATGAGTGCCCTGGGTTATTATGTACATGTTTTGCTAAAGCATTCTCCAGCAGTGGTTTTTTTATTGCGTAAAGGTGTTGGTAAACTCTTTCTTTTAATTTGCGATTCGTTTTTCCTATATAAAAAGATGGGCAACAGTTGCACAAAGCAATGTAGACCACCGATTTAGATTCGCAAGATATCCTATGGTTTATCTGGTACCTTATATTTCTAACAAAGAAAGAGTTACCTGTCATTATAACTTTACACATATTACAATGGCCGCATTTAAATGAGCCTCTAGTCCTTGCTGTGACATGGGAATGTGATGTTCGTTGTAATATTTCTTTTAAATTATTACTTCTTCTGTATATAACAAAAGGACGTTCCCCTAACTTCTCAATAAGGTTAACTGAATTAATGACCAATGGCCAGTTTTTTAAAAGTATTGCCCAAATATCATTGGAATTTAGATTATATTGAGTAATAAAACTCAAGGAAAAATTCCTAAAGGTAGTAGAACCATTTTGATTTGTTGATTGATTGGCAGTAGCAAATTGGGCATCAATACATTGATTCAACAAAGGTTTGTATATACCACTAACTCTCTTGGAATCAACCTCTAAAATGAGGTCATTTAGAAGCTCAATAGGATAACCTCGGTTTAAAAATAAATCCTTAAGGAACTGACACTCAGTTCTAAAGTCACTTAAAGTACTACACATCCTTCCTGCACGTACAAGCTGACCCTTAACTATGGATTTTTCTGTTTGGGTGGATGTAAGCTAGTATAGTGCAGGAAGGAGTTGCAGTATGTTGGCTTCCTAAAAATCTTTGAAGAATATACTCCTTCAGTAAAGTCTTTCGTTAGTCTCACATCTAAATAGTCTGTTTCAACAGTGGAGAAATTAAATGTAAATTTTAACCAATCCGTAGTGTTGTTTATGTAATCAACAAAAGACTGTGCCTCCGGTTCAGTTCCTTTAAACAGGATAAATATATCATCCAAGAATCTAGTGTAGTATTTTATGTTCTGCATTATAGATTCATTGGATAGAATAAACTGCTTTTCCCAAAAGGCTACAAACAAGTTAGCTACGCTCGCCCCACAGGGCGAGCCCATGGCTATTCCACATTTCTGTAAGTAATATTTCTGGTCAAATACAAAAAAGTTAGAAGACAGTACTATGCTTAAGAGCTCAGTGATTATGTATATCTCCTCCTGTGGAGCGTTTAAACTTTCCATCAAAAGTTGTAACCATTCCACTGCTTCATCATGTGGAATAGATGTATATAAATCCGCGACATCAACAGTTAGGAAGTTCAACTCAGGGTTGAAGTCAATACTGTTGATGTCACGGAGAAAGGACCAAGAGTCCTTGCAGATTGTGGAAATTTTTTTCACATATTTTGATAAAATGTTGTCTATTAATTTCGAACAGGGGTAGGTCATAGAAGACCTACCGTCTATTAATGCCCTCATGGGGGGGTTTTTATGGTCTTTGTGTATCTTTGGTATTCCAAACATAACAGGCAACTTTGGTGTAATGATGTCAATGTAATTGTATGTGTCTAAATCAATTTTGCCTGCAAGGAAAAGATCACGAAAGTATCCCCTAATACGACCTTGAGTTACATTAACCTCATTTAAAGAGGAAACTTCATAAGCCTGGGATGTAAGAATCTCAAGCATTTTCTCCTTGTATTGGGAATCGTCAAAGACCACCAAACCACCCCCCTTGTCTGGCTTTAGAAACCTAACCGGTAAACAACGCAAGCTATTTAACCAGTGGCGTTGTTCGTCAGAAATATTCATGTTTCTAGAGCCCATATTTGTTTTAGAAACAGTGAAAAGGTGTCTTATGTCAATTTCACACATCTGCTCAAAAAGCAGTAGATTGGGTTGAATGGGAGGGTTAAATACACTAGGTAACCTTAGTTTGTTATAATCTATTGTGGTCTCGTTGTTAAGTAACATTCTCAAATTCAACTTACGTATGTAACATTTCAAATCAATAAGAGTTTTTGCTAAATTTCCATATGTGCTAGGGATAAAAGTATATCCAAATGCTAATAGTTCAACAGAGTCTACTTCTAGTTCTAAAGTAGAAAAATTGTAGATAGTAAAATCTTTTTTAAGGTTGGTATAAATGGTAGGAACTTGTGGGGGAGTTCTAGGTCTACCTAGGGTACTATTCTCTATCCTTATCTCCTCCGGTTCGTAGCCACCCCTTGTTTCCTCTGGTTGTTCCCTAAAAAAACATTCTCTTTAGTGGCTGTGGCTTGGCCTTGATTTTGTTGTCCAGGCCCCCCCATTGTTTTTTGAAATCTATTATTGTTATAAACTTTTGAAGTACCCTTTAATCTGTTGCTTCTTCTCACTCCCTGCGTAGCAGAGGTAGAAGGAAGCTCACCTTCTTCACCTGTACTAAATGTTTGCTCTGTTTCAGGCATGATGGAAGCCTCATTAGGTTCTGCATTCTTAGAAACTGGAAGTCTAATAGTTAAATTAGGGTAAGCCTGACTAGATGAGTACACTGCCCTGTCCCTAACTAATTTTTATTTTTATTAGTTTTAACTTGTTTAACAAGGCATCTATACTCGAAAAATACGTTCATAATCAAATTTGAACTGCAAAAAAGACATGTTATTTTTGATTTCTTCATCAAGTATATTCACTTCAGATATAAGCGACAAAATATGTATGTCGTAATGCTTCACAATAACATTTAGTAATTGGAATCCTTGTTCCTGGAATAAACATTCAAGTTCTGCAATGTAGGCATGATCTACTAACAGTCCCGAAGGGGTAAAGTTATTCCTTAAACCCTTTGGTATTAATTTTTCTTTTAGACATTGCCTAAAATAGGCAGCCTCAAGCTGCAGTTTTTTTAATTTAAGCAACTTTAGATCAAATACCTTTAGGCAGTCATTAAGTTTATTCACATCCTTCTCTATAGTTGAAGTGTTCTGGAAATCCACTCCAGTCTGGTCGACTGGAAGGAAAGAGAAGGGATTTTCCTTATTAATCCAGCTTGACAAAGAAACATCGTCACGCTCCGGTTCGCCTTCATGCAAAGTATTCAAACCAGAGACTGATGGTGTGCGTATGTTAGAATTAACAACAGCAACAAAAGATTGTGCAGTGTCGTTCTGCACTTGGGAATTTGTAGGAAATAACACTGTCTCACTCGTAGTAGGCAAACAACCTTCACGGTGGTTGGAACGCCCAGTACTTTGTTGTTTACTCCGTTGAGGTAATCCTCTTGGCGGTTGGGCTGCCGGAATGGCACTTTCTGAATCCGAAAGTGATACTGGAACGGAAACTGGTACACCAACTTGTTCAGTATTTCCGAGTGTTACTTCTTGTTCAATATTTCCGGTTGTGGTAGGTTTACGTTCAATAGCATCCATACGGATGTGTAAAGCCTCTATTTTTTGAGAAATAGAAGCTAATAACGAATAAATGTCACCTTCGTTAACACTTTTAGAGTTAGTGGCTGTTCCAAAAAGGTTAGGGCTAACCGGACAAACAGGAGTACTTGATTCCATCATGAAAGAACAAACGGTAGTAAAAAAGCAAACAAACTGGTGCAAAAAACTGGAAAACAGCAACCTTGTAGCCGGAAAGCCAACTCTAACCAAAGGAATTGAGAATTCAAAGTAACTTCTTTAACGCAAAAGTTTTTATTCTTAAAAAGTAGCGTTTTCGCCGTGGCTCCTGCCTCAGCTTCATCAGAAGAAAATACAAATGGAAACAGCTAACAAAAACATTTAAATACTCTCATAGAGGAAGTGACAAAGCAAACCTAATCATGTGAGCTTAATTAAAACAATTACATAATTAAAACAAACCAATAAGTACTTAACAAAACTGTTTGTACTAAAATTAAGAATACATTCATTGTATATTGTAAAATGTACTATTAGTAATATAAAACCATTTTTCAAAAGTACCTATCAGTATTACTACACAAGAAGTCAGTAACATACTGTTCTTAAAGAAGAAGTCTGAAACATTTACCTAAAATAACTTTTCAGCTTCAATATACATGAAATATTGCAGTTCTCATTTAGGCCAACAGGTCTAAATGCATCTAGATTCAACTGCCAAGCTAATTCAGTACATTCAAGAATGGTTTCAACAGGACCACCCCTAATGTTAAAAGGTACTTGGTCAATACCCATAAATCTAAATGAGTGCCCTGGGTTATTATGTACATGTTTTGCTAAAGCATTCTCCAGCAGTGGTTTTTTTATTGCGTAAAGGTGTTGGTAAACTCTTTCTTTTAATTTGCGATTCGTTTTTCCTATATAAAAAGATGGGCAACAGTTGCACAAAGCAATGTAGACCACCGATTTAGATTCGCAAGATATCCTATGGTTTATCTGGTACCTTATATTTCTAACAAAGAAAGAGTTACCTGTCATTATAACTTTACACATATTACAATGGCCGCATTTAAATGAGCCTCTAGTCCTTGCTGTGACATGGGAATGTGATGTTCGTTGTAATATTTCTTTTAAATTATTACTTCTTCTGTATATAACAAAAGGACGTTCCCCTAACTTCTCAATAAGGTTAACTGAATTAATGACCAATGGCCAGTTTTTTAAAAGTATTGCCCAAATATCATTGGAATTTAGATTATATTGAGTAATAAAACTCAAGGAAAAATTCCTAAAGGTAGTAGAACCATTTTGATTTGTTGATTGATTGGCAGTAGCAAATTGGGCATCAATACATTGATTCAACAAAGGTTTGTATATACCACTAACTCTCTTGGAATCAACCTCTAAAATGAGGTCATTTAGAAGCTCAATAGGATAACCTCGGTTTAAAAATAAATCCTTAAGGAACTGACACTCAGTTCTAAAGTCATTTAAAGTACTACACATCCTTCCTGCACGTACAAGCTGACCCTTAACTATGGATTTTTTCTGTTTGGGTGGATGTAAGCTAGTATAGTGCAGGAAGGAGTTGCAGTATGTTGGCTTCCTAAAAATCTTTGAAGAATATACTCCTTCAGTAAAGTCTTTCGTTAGTCTCACATCTAAATAGTCTGTTTCAACAGTGGAGAAATTAAATGTAAATTTTAACCAATCCGTAGTGTTGTTTATGTAATCAACAAAAGACTGTGCCTCCGGTTCAGTTCCTTTAAACAGGATAAATATATCATCCAAGAATCTAGTGTAGTATTTTATGTTCTGCATTATAGATTCATTGGATAGAATAAACTGCTTTTCCCAAAGGCTACAAACAAGTTAGCTACGCCCCACAGGGCGAGCCCATGGCTATTCCACATTTCTGTAAGTAATATTTCTGGTCAAATACAAAAACGTTAGAAGACAGTACTATGCTTAAGAGCTCAGTGATTATGTATATCTCCTCCTGTGGAGCGTTTAAACTTTCCATCAAAAGTTGTAACCATTCCACTGCTTCATCATGTGGAATAGATGTATATAAATCCGCGACATCAACAGTTAGGAAGTTCAACTCAGGGTTGAAGTCAATACTGTTGATGTCACGGAGAAAGGACCAAGAGTCCTTGCAGATTGTGGAAATTTTTTTCACATATTTTGATAAAATGTTGTCTATTAATTTCGAACAGGGTAGGTCATAGAAGACCTACCGTCTATTAATGCCCTCATGGGGGGGGTTTTATGGTCTTTGTGTATCTTTGGTATTCCAAACATAACAGGCAACTTTGGTGTAATGATGTCAATGTAATTGTATGTGTCTAAATCAATTTTGCCTGCAAGGAAAAGATCACGAAAGTATCCCCTAATACAGCCTTGAGTTACATTAACCTCATTTAAAGAGGAAACTTCATAAGCCTGGGATGTAAGAATCTCAAGCATTTTCTCCTTGTATTGGGAATCGTCAAAGACCACCAAACCACCCCCCTTGTCTGGCTTTAGAAACCTAACCGGTAAACAACGCAAGCTATTTAACCAGTGGCATTGTTCGTCAGAAATATTCATGTTTCTAGAGCCCATATTTGTTTTAGAAACAGTGAAAAGGTGTCTTATGTCAATTTCACACATCTGCTCAAAAAGCAGTAGATTGGGTTGAATGGGAGGGTTAAATACACTAGGTAACCTTAGTTTGTTATAATCTATTGTGGTCTCGTTGTTAAGTAACATTCTCAAATTCAACTTACGTATGTAACATTTCAAATCAATAAGAGTTTTTGCTAAATTTCCATATGTGCTAGGGATAAAAGTATATCCAAATGCTAATAGTTCAACAGAGTCTACATCTAGTTCTAAAGTAGAAAAATTGTAGATAGTAAAATCTTTTTTAAGGTTGGTATAAATGGTAGGAACTTGTGGGGGAGTTCTAGGTCTACCTAGGGTACTATTCTCTATCCTTATCTCCTCCGGTTCGTAGCCACCCCTTGTTTCCTCTGGTTGTTCCCTAAAAAAACATTCTCTTTAGTGGCTGTGGCTTGGCCTTGATTTTGTTGTCCAGGCCCCCCCATTGTTTTTTGAAATCTATTATTGTTATAAACTTTTGAAGTACCCTTTAATCTGTTGCTTCTTCTCACTCCCTGCGTAGCAGAGGTAGAAGGAAGCTCACCTTCTTCACCTGTACTAAATGTTTGCTCTGTTTCAGGCATGATGGAAGCCTCATTAGGTTCTGCATTCTTAGAAACTGGAAGTCTAATAGTTAAATTAGGGTAAGCCTGACTAGATGAGTACACTGCCCTGTCCCTAACTAATTTTTTATTTTTATTAGTTTTTAACTTGTTTAACAAGGCATCTATACTCGAAAAAATACGTTCATAATCAAATTTGAACTGCAAAAAAGACATGTTATTTTTGATTTCTTCATCAAGTATATTCACTTCAGATATAAGCGACAAAATATGTATGTCGTAATGCTTCACAATAACATTTAGTAATTGGAATCCTTGTTCCTGGAATAAACATTCAAGTTCTGCAATGTAGGCATGATCTACTAACAGTCCCGAAGGGGTAAAGTTATTCCTTAAACCCTTTGGTATTAATTTTTCTTTTTTAAATGGTATTGTCAGAAAATCAAGTGTGTGTCATTATGCAGTAATTTTATTCCCTAGATTATCCAAGCGATTAGCCAGAAAACATAATTTTTTATGAGGAACAGACCTCATTTTTGAAGCAAAAATCTGGACATCCTGCGAAAATCTGTACAGTTAATGTGTTATAGGTAGTGGCAGAGCATCTTCTACTGGCTCCCTTACTCCAACTCACATTTCCACTACCAAAACATCACCACGACCGGAATGCAGACATATGCGGGGAATCTCCCTAGTACCTGTCTCACTGTTTCCACTACAACCACTCATTTCCTTTACACTGTCAGTGCACTCCACGCTACATGCCTACACTTTTACCTATTGAATGTATCATTATAACTAACTCAAAACTAAAACATGAATAAAATAACACAAAGGATGCAGGGATAAAGAAACCTCCTTTTAATGTTCAAATTGAGTGCTTTTGTCCACAGTACAAGGACTTTATCAGTTGTACGAAAACAATATACTGCAAACAGCAGAATGGCAAAAAAATGAGGCGGTACGAATGTGGTTACAATAATACGCAAGTACTGATTGAAGTTGGAAAATTGACAGACATTTGAGTTTCAGACGATATCCTTCAGAACATTCATGCTAAATCAAAACCTGTTCGTCTATCAACTTTCTACGTTTGTAAGAGCAATATTTAAACATTGTCCCTATTTTTGGGCCTTTGTTATACTTTTATTTATAGATTTGTCCAGATTTCTTGCTCCAAGAGGTTGAGAGGTATACACAAGACCCATTTTTCAATGGAGGCCTGGGGAAAAAGCCTACAGTATACAAACAACAATAAGAGAGTGACACTAATATTTGAAAGGTAAACATATACAATAGTCTTTACAACATTTTCCAAAAGAGGATTTCAAATATGATAAAATATCCAGACTACCACATTATTGCTATTTTCAACAGAAAGTACAATGTCTTACAAGTGGCATAGTGGTGAGAAAGCTAGAATTTGGAAATAGAAGACGGTGGTTGAGTGTGAAAGAGTATAACAAAAGGAGGGGAGAGGGGGAGTTACAGTAAGGCAGGAGAAGGGTATGGAGGGAGTTGAGCAGGGTTGAGTTTGAAGAGGAGTGATGTTCTAATCTGGTACAGCACATTTGCAGAGTCAAGAGTTGAATAAGTGAGACTTTAACTGCAATTTGAATGCTTTAAACAGTCTTGTCTTATTGTTATTAGGTTGGAGTTCTAGGTTTTTGACACTTGATGGGAGTAGAGGGAACAGACGGCAGAGTTATTAGGTTTTGATATGTGCAGAAGGTTTTTGCCAGAAGAGCACAAGCTTCTGGATGGTTTGTATGGCTAGTGACGGTCATTTGGTTTATTAGATTGTAAATAATAGAGAGCTGGGTGTATGTTAGTTGATGAGATAGTTCAACTCACTGGAGGTATCTGAGAAACAAACATTGGTGTGCTGTATGGGAAAGGTACAGATCAGTGTGTATATTAAACCTAGTCAGCCACTGTAGTTAGACAGCACGTGCATGCAAGTTACTGAGCATGTGCAGATCAGTGCTATTTTCTGTAGTCAGTCAGTGTGAATGTAAGCTTGAATGGAGATGCACATGTTTGTGTTAGAAGTAACAAGTCAGTCAGTAAGTATATGAAGTACAAAATAGATGTACAAGTTACAGCTCCTGATGTGTGTATGTACAATAAATTACTTGAATGCATACCCAGCTTCAGTGTCTCATTTGAATACACAAGACATGCGACATGGTGTCAGAATGGGATCCAAAGTTGAAGTAGTACTCTTGAAATAGAGTAGTATCCAGGAGTGAACCTGCAAACAGGTCAGCAGTTACTCGGAGTTACTTAAACTCTTTTCAAATGATTTTCAGTCACCAAACATGTGGCATAGTATTCAAAATAATTCCAGGATTTTTTAATTGTCCAAGATAGTGGCATAATATACAAAGTGTTTGAAATAATCTCTGAAGTGTTTAACACGTTCAAAAAGGCTAAATTATCCAAGTTTGTTTTTTTTTTTTGCAAAGTCTGACTTTTTCCCAGTAATTAAGAATTTTCTTAGTGTTTGAAGTGTCTGGAGTGTTCAAGGTATTTGCAGTGTTAAAGTAAAGCATTTACAGAGAGACTGTTGTGCACTTGAGCAAAATTACAAGTACCAGGTCTATACTTATGTTTAAAAGAAATTTGTTGTTATGGCAGAGGGATTTTGCAGACCTGAACCACTGATAGTTGATGATAATATTGCTGACAATTGGCGAGTGAGCAAGAATATGATATTTTCATACATGCTGCCTTTTCTGATAAAGATGCATGTACAAGAGCATTTAATTCTCAATTTAGCTGGCTCAGAAGCCATTGAGCGAGACTATTCATTTGTGTATGCACCTCCTGTGTATGCAGGAGTGGGGGAGAGCCGCCATATTTAGATACAGGCTGAAACACAGGAAGACCCTGAGTGCTTAAAATGCAAAGTTGGAGAAATGTGTAACCCTCAAACAAATATTACAATGGAAAGGCATAAATTTTACACAAGAAGTCCAAAGCATGGTGAAACTGTTACAGCATATACTACCAACTTAAGAAATAAAGCAAAAACATATATATTTGGTGATGTATGAGATGACTTGACCATCTTGTATGTGGTGTTAATAATGATGCAGTGGGAAAGATTTTGCTTTGAGATAGTGAATTAACATTGAGAAAAGCCATTAAGATTTGTCAAGTACATGAAATTACAGAAAAGCATACAAATGTGCTTATGAATGAAAAAAAAACATGTTTTCAGTATCTGCTTGGGATTATATGATTGACAAACCTCTGCTTTGCCAGATGGCTAAGGCTCTTGCCACACCTATAGTGCCTTTTTAGGTGGTGTTCCAAAGACCACATTACTTCCATAACAGCTATAAATAAATGCAGTCTGAGGGTCATGATGCTCAACGCTAGAAGTCTAAATCTCAAGATGTACTTGCTCGAAGCACTCCTCAAAATGGAGAACATCGACATTTGTGCTGTAACAGAGACCTGGTTTAAGCAGCAGAAAGCACCCCTGCACTACCAGGCTATACCTCATTCCACACTTTTTGGCCTCAGAACATGGACCAAAGCTCCAAAGGTGGTGGTGTCTCCATATTCATAAAGGCTATGCACACCTCCAGACTAGTAGACCAACACAATGCATCTGAGATACTCCAGGTACAACTAACATTGGGTAAGATAATGATTCAGGTCATAGCCTGCTATAGGTCCCCAGCCATGTCCAAAGACTCTCACTCCCCATTCCTAAGCACCCTGGAAACTATTAGAATCCAACCCAACACTCTCATACTAGGTGACTTCAACTGCCCCTCCATCAACTGGGAAAACTATTCATGCACCAATGCACTGGCCCAATGCTTCCTGGAATTCATCATTTCGAATGCCCTGGAGCAGCTCATTCTCACCCCTACTAGAGGAAGCAACATCCTTGACCTGGTTATTACTAACATGGGCAACTGTTGCTCTACACCAATAGTCAGTTTCTCCCTGCTTGGATCCAACCACAAACTAATCACCATGGAAATCTGCATCTCACCCACACCCCCTGCAAAGGTATCCACCATGAAAAACTTTTCCAAAACTGATTTTGGACTCCTAAAACAGAGATGGCTGACTTCACGGCACCCATGCCAATGGAAAATAGATGCATGACTGCCGAATCATACACCAATACACTGTATGAACACGTACATAAATGCAAGGAACTAGCCATATGCAACAGAACCAAAACGGTCTCCTCCAAAAAAAGGAAGCCAATCTGGTGGTCTCCTGCCATTAATAAACTCTAGAACAGAAGGAAGAAACTGTTGCAGAAAAAGGTAAAGTCCCAAGACTGGAAAAATTCCCTTATTAGCCTCAACAAAAAGTTGAGATCCCTCATCAAAATCTCCACAGCCAGTTATGAAGGCAGAATTGTGGCAGACATTGAAAACATCCTCAAAGCCTTCTATAGTTATATCAGAATTTCCACAGCAATAACCAGATTTGTTCTGAATTACTGCACAATGGTACTTCCTATACTGAGCCAACAGATATTGCCAACATACTGGCAGATTCAGTGCCAACTTTACCCCTCCCCTCAAGGACCAATCTCAATACCGGAAGAATGGCAGGCACCCAACATTACTGCAGCACACATTAAAGCTGCATTGTCTAAGGCCAAGAATAGAGCTTCCATCATCATCCCTTTTTTTCCCCTTTTCTACATGTGGTCGGGGTATCATGTTAACTGTCACCATCTCTTTCGATTCAGTGCCACACTCCTGCTTTCTTCAACACTCATGCCTGACTGTCACAGATCTTCTTATACACAATCCATCCACTTCTTTGCGGGACGTCCTCACTTCCTATTACCTTCTTCCTGTCGGTCCCAAATCTTCCTCACCAGATTGTCTTCTACTTTTCTACACATGTGCCCAAACCACTGTAATCTGTTCTCTTTGATCTTTTCTGCAATTGGAGCTACTTTGGCTTCTGCTCTTATCTCCCCATTTCTTCGTCTGTCCCACAGTGTGCATCTTACCACCTTTCTCAGGCACTTCATTTCCATCACCTCTGTCTTCTTCAACTGTTCTGTCTTTACTGCCCAGGTTTCTGTACCATACAGTAGTACTGGTCGCACCACTGTCTTGTACACCTTACTTTTCAGCTTCTTTGGCATTCTTCTGTCATAGACTACACCTGATACTCTATGCCAGTTGTCTGCAGCCCCTCTGATTCTAGCTTTGAGCTCTTTATTCAGGCTACCCTTCTCCTCAACTACCCCTTCCAGATACTTGAAGCTGTTTACCTGTTCCACTATCTTTCCTTCTATCTCTATTCTCAGCTTCTGATTTCCCCAATTTGCTGCCATTACCACCATCTTATCTGTGCTTAGTTTCATCCCATGTGCTTTCAGATTTGCATTCCATTCTCCTATCCTTTGCTGACGTTCTAGCTCAGAGTCTGCCTGTACTGCCACATCATCTACATACACCAGCTTTGTTGATCCATCCCCTCCAACCTGTTTGCTAATGTAGTCCATCATCAGAATGAACAGGAGTGGACTCAGATCTGAACCCTGATGTACACCCACTCCCACTGGGAACTCCTCTGTGAGGCCAAACACTGTTCGCACTTGAGTCATTGGGTCCTTCTACATAGCCTGTACTAATTCTAACAATGTTTCTGAGACTTCAAACCACTGCAGTACTGCCCAGATCAGCTTTCTTGGGACCTTGTCATATGCTTTGTCCAAGTCTAGGAATGCCCAGTTGGACCCTCTCTCGTAATCTCTAGCTTCTTCTCAAGTATCTGTCTCACTGCAAACATTGTGTCAATTGTGCTTCACCCTGATCTGAATCCAAGCTGCTCATCTCCCATCTTACATTCTACCACTCTCCTTATCCGGTTATTAATCACCCTCTCTAGAACTTTCATGCAATGTGATAGGAGTTTGATGCCTCTGTACAGCCCACAGTTGTGGATGTCCCCTTTGTTCTTGTACACTGGCATGAGTATGGTTATTCTCCAGTCATCTGAGAGATGCCTTTCTCTCCACACTATTATTAGTACCATTAGGAGTCATTTCTCCATCTCACCCAGCATCTTTATCATAACCTGCTGTGACCTCATCTGAGCCTGCTGCTTTCCCTGATGTCATCTTCCTTAGTGCTGTTCTTACTTCTTCTAGGGTGGGCTCCTCTTCTTCTCTTGTCGTAGGCTGTTTCTGGGGCAGTACAGCTTCTGTGGGGTTTTCTTCATTCAGAAGCTGATGGAAATACTCCTTCCATCTGCCTAGGTTGTTGCTGGCATCCCTTATGAAGGGTGTCTGACTATCTTCCATGGGACCCGACAATATCCCTGGCTGTGTTCTACATGAATTACAAAGTGAACTGACACCACATTTGTGTGCCCTGTTCACTCACAGCCTCACCTCAAGCTTTGTCCCTACCAAATGGTGCACTGCTACAGTCATCCCTCTCCATAAAGGAGAAGCAACTACAGACCCTGGAAATTATCGCCCCATTAGCCTGGTGAGTCTCATATTTAAGGCTATGGAGCACATCATCATGGATCTAATTAACAAGGATATAGGGAATCTCCAAACTGTAGATCCCATGCAATTTGGTTTTATGAAAGGTAGATCATGCCTGCTCAACCTGGTTGACTTCTTTGAATCAGTCACCAGAGCTGTGGATGATGTTAAGGCAGTTCATACAGCCTACCTCAGTCTGGCCAAGGCCTTTGATACCATTCCTCACTCAGGAATTATTGATAAACTCACCAAACTAGGCATCAACCCTTATATCAATTAAACCACAAACTGAAAACAGTAAGGTAAAAACCACAAACCAGTGACCCAAAAAAAGAAGCAAAACAGTGTTTATTCCTCTGACGTCTCGGTTGGTGCTTTCACAGAAGAATACTGAACAAACTTCACACTCCATATTTATAATACATTCATTCAATCAATTATCCAATAATCCTATTGTTTAATTACTTACAAAATTATTTAAAGCAAAACTCTCCAATTCATTTCTTGTGGTATCAAACTATCAAATTTTAAAATATAAACTGCTTCTTTATACAATAAAACATTTTTAATATTTTATACAAATAATTATCTACAACTTTCTCTAATATTGTACCTATTAACCCATGAGACTGACTCTGATGTTCATAAAAAAAATGCTCTACTGCTGAGCTAGACGTTTTAACATTTTCAATGTCTCTAATGTGTTCAAGCAATATGACTTTAAAAGGCCTTTTCGTTTCCCCAATATAAAACTTATTACAGGGGCATTTAAGTGCATATGTAACCCTCTGTATCACATCTAAAATTTGCTTTCCCATTAAATTTTATACCATTTATATTGTCAAACCCTGCAACTATATGCTTACATGCTTTGCATTTACCACAGATTTCAGTACCAACTGTTTTTAGTGCATCATAAAATTTAAGTTCTGGTTTAATCACTCTACCTTTAACTAACAAACTTTTAATATTTCTCCCTACTTTATAGGATAATTTTAAATTCCCTGGTAACCAATCTCTTGCTTCCTTGGATTTTTTTCAAAAAATTCCAATAATATTTCACCATAGCTATAACTTTATCACTAAAAACACTATATAATGTGATGAAATAAATCTCTGAATTATTTTTTCTTTCATTACTATCATAACTTATATTTATATCTCTTTTACATTCTTGTGTATAAATCTGACCAGTTTTATAATAAGACTTATCTATTATTTACTGGCTATACCCTCTTGAGTAGAACATGCTATACATTCTGTGAATTTCCTGTCTTAATTCTTCTGTATCATTATATAATCTATGCAACCTAGTCAACTCTCCAATAGGGAGCGCCTCTATAGTATGGGGGGTTGGCAACTTGTAGCCTTAAGGTACTTAATTTGATCTTCAAATTTTTTATGTATCTTAGTATGTAGATATCCCTTAGATACATCTACCTCTACATCCAAGAATTCTACTTTTTTTCCTATTTGTATACCTTTGAATTTGAGGTTAAACCTATTATTTTGCAACTCTGATATAAATTCATCAATTTTTGTTTCCCCTCCTTCACACAGAAAAATCAAGTCATCTATAAACCTGTTATAATTTTTAACATGTTGCTGAAAAAATGAAGTTCTGTAAATACATTCTTGTTCAAACAAACCCATGCTTAAGTTGGCATATGAGGGGGCAAATGCTGTCCCATTGCTGTGCCCTGCTTTTGTGTAAACAATTCTCCTCTGAATTCAAAAAAGTTTTTTGTAAGACAAAAATATAACATTTCCACTATATATTCAGTTACTGGACCTTGCCGTAAGAAAAATCTCACTGCTTCTAGACCAAATTCATGATAAATATTTGTGTATAAACTCTTTACATTGAGTAATCCAATACATCTGATCATTCCAGCCTATGTTCTGTATTTTATACAAAAAAAATAGATACATCATTCGCATAGGCTGGTAACAATAATACCTTGGGTAACATTAGTTCATGTAAAAGACCACCAATATTATACAAGAAATAATTACTTCCAGAAAAAATAGGGTGCCCTGGTGGATTAACCATACTTTTATGAATTTTTGTTATACAATTAAAATATGCCATACTAGTATTATAATGACAGAACTTATTTTTAACATCTTCTTCAGTCATGTACCCTAAACTGATACTCTTATATAACAATTGTTTATACTCAGAAATAGCCAGCTCATACATACCCCCCTGGACTTTTTCATATACTGTTAACATCATTTAGATGATTATAGCATATTTCTAAATATTGGGAAATGTGTAACAAAAACTATTTTGTTAGCTTTATCTGCAGGCTTGCATATCAAATCTGCATTTCTTCCCAATGCTTGCAGTGCTAGCCATTCATTTTTGGTCAAATTATAATTAATATTTGTACTTTTCTTAAATTAAAAAAATCTTGTTCCACAGAATAATTTAACATATTTTGAAACTGCATAATTTCTATACAATTAAACACAGGTATAAATTTACTTTTTGTTTCTATACTACTTGTATCAAATAAGTAATATGCATCAGTAACATCATCAGATACACAAGAGAAAAAATTGTCATTACTATTAAGAGAGACTTTTTCATTACCATCATCATACATAAAATAAACATTTTCATCAGAAATCTGAGGTACAACTTCTAAATTGTGCCTAAACATGTACTTCAATTGCAATTTCCTAATAAACTTGAACACATCACATTTCAAATCATATAGCCTCGGTAATACTGTAGGGACCTTGTCATATGCTTTCTCCAAGTCTAGGAATGCCCAGTTGGACTCTTTCCTCATCTCTAGCTTTTTCTCAAGTATCTGTCTCACTGCAAACATTGAGTCAGTTGTGCTTTATCCTGATCTGAATCCAAGCTGCTCATCTCTCATCTTATATTCTACCACTCTGCTTATCCATTTATCAACCACCCTCTCTAGAACTTTCACGCAATGTGATAGGAGTTTGATGCCTCTGTACTGCCCACAGTTGTGGATGTCTTCTTTGTTCTTGTACACTGGCATGAATATGGTTGTTCTCCAGTCATCTGGGATACACTTTTCTATCCACACTGCTATTAATACCCTCAGGAGTTATTTCTCCCCTATCTCACCCAACATCTTTATCATACCTGCTGTGACCTCATCTGAGCCTGCTGCTTTCCCTGACTTCATCTTCCTTAGTGCTGTTCTTACTTCTTCTAGGGTGGGTCCTATTCTTCTCTCATTGCAGGGTATTTGTGGGTCAGTAATAAATCCAAGGAGTCTGGAGCTCAACCACCACAGTACTTTATTGCACAAGCACCACAAGTTAAAAAGTACAATCACAGTGAAACACCGGTTCTCCACCAACTGACCTAGGTTTCGTCAAATGACTTCTTCAGAGTGTGTTGAACCAGTATTTAACCACCGTCAATAATTACACACCAATTACAAACAATTAACACTTCAAATTTCATTCTAACATTTAATTTAAACCTCATTGTTAAAAATACATTGTTAAAAAATACATAAATATCTTGAAGCTACCCCACCCAAAGTAATTACTGATTATTTAATGTATAAATAAATAATGCTTATTTTAAATAGCTATGTACATTGTTTATTATATTTGTATTAAAACCATATAAAAAATATTTGTTTAAAATGTAAAATATATATTAAACATAGAGTATGCATATGTTGGGAATTCAATTTAAATATTTACTATATATTATTATTGTTTTAATTAATTTTATTTATTGTGTTTTTATTTTATTTATCCCAAAATATGCCTTAACCTCAAAAATGGCTTTATTGACACAAACTCATTCAATCCTGGATATGAGTGTGCATTTAATTTAAATTGCCATTTAATTTCACAAACATCTAAATGAAATTCGGTAACTCTACCTTGGGGATCTTTATTCAATTGTTGTATAACACAAAACTTAAAAGTATGATCATTATGTGTTGTAATATGCCTTGCCAAGGCATTTGTAGGTTTTTTATGCTGGATATCCAATATGTGTTCCTTTATTCTCTCTCTAAAACACCTACATGTCTTACCAACATAAAAGGCGGTGCATGACTGATATACGGCAATATATACCACATTTACAGAATAACAAAGTGTTCCATAATGTTGATAGGTATATTATTAATAACCAATTTCTTACCAGTGGGCATAATATGCCTACACGTCAAACACCTTCCACATTTAAAATTACCTTTGGTTTTGTTACTAGTTATACAATTACTTAGTGTACATGTTTCAAACATCTTCTTCAGGGTTAAATCTTTACGAAATATAAATTTAATTTGACGAGCAGCAAAATCTTGAAATTCCTTTAATCTACAAAAGGATTCCCAATTCTTTTCAATAATCATTCTAACGAATTCAGTATCAGCATTGTAAGTCAATACAAACAAGAAGTTCCTGTTTGATATAAATTCATCACTATTTTGTTCCATTGTGCCACTAAAAAGTTCCACATTATTTTTACATTATTTTTAAGAATGGGTTGAATGATGCCCTTATCTCTTTTATATAGTATCTCCTTCATAATTTCATCACATAAGAATTTGGGATACCCCCTATTAAGAAATAGTTGTACTATATAGTCCAATTCTGTTTCAAAATCAGACACTTCACTGTGGGTCAGTACAGCTTCTGTGGGGCTTTCTTCATTCAGAAGCTACTGGAAATACTCCTTCCGTATACCTTTGATGCCCTCTGGACTGTTGAGCAGGTTGTTGCTGGCATCCCTTATGAAGGGTATCTGACTGTCTTCCATGGGACCCGACAATATCCCTGGCTGTGTTCTACATGAATTACAAAGTGAACTGACACCACATCTGTGTGCCCTGTTCACTCACAGCCTCACCTCAGGCTTTGTCCCTACCAAATGGTGCACTGCTACAGTCATCCCTCTCCATAAAGGAGAAGCAACTACAGACCCTGGAAATTATCGCCCCATTAGCCTGATGAGTCTGATATGTAAGATTATGGAGCACATCATCATGGACCTAATTAACAAGGATATAGGGAATCTCCAAACTGTAGAGCCCATGCAATTTGGTTTTATGAAAGGTAGATCATGCCTGCTCAACCTGGTTGACTTCAGCCACCAGAGCTGTGGATTATGTTAAGGCAGTTCATACAGCCTACCTCAGTCTAGCCAAGGTCTTTGATACCATTCCTCACTCAGAAATTATTGATAAACTCACCAAACTAGGCATCAACCCCTATATCATTAGGCGGGTTGAAAACTGGCTCACAGATAGAACCCACAGTGTGAAAGTAGCAGACTCCAAGTCAGACTGCTGACCAGTCATGAGTGGAGTCCCACAGGGATTGGTCCTGGGTCTTCTCCTGTTTGGCATCTACTTCTCAGAATTCCAGGCCATCACGGAGGGACTCTGGCTAACCAAGTTCTCAGATGACTGCAAGCTGGGAGCCATTGTTAATTCCCCAAGTGATGCAGACATCCTACAGAAAGGCTTCACTGAAACCAATGACTGATGTCAAAACCATAGCCCTAAGCTTAGTGCCAAAAAGTGCGTTGTCATCCCCTTTGGGAAAAACGCAGTTCCCTCTAATTACCACATCGATGGAGCCCACTGAAGACTGAAGGCGTTATAAGAGATCTGGTTACACAGGTTGACAGCGACCTCTCCTTCAACCACCATATTGCCACTGTGGTCAGAAAGTCATTATATGTGGCACATCTCATTACCAAGGGTTTTTCATCCAGGATGAAAGAGGTCTGTGAAGGCTGCCAGCCTAGCCAGAATTTTATAGATTATTCTGTCATTTCTAAATATGAATGTTGAACTACAGACTTGTTTTCCTAATTGAAAGAAAATAAATGTAAACTACAGGCTTGTTATCTTAAATATAAAGAAATACTGTTACATGTGGAACTGGAAATAAATGTGACAACAGTGCACTCTACTGACCAAAGTAAAGCATGTGCTGACCCTTTGAAGTAGGCAGTGGTGCCGAAAAGTCTAGATGAAGAAATTCTTTCTGTTTTAACCAAGAGTTAAATTGCTAGATTTAAACATCCAAATGTATTTTTATTGCTCTATTTCCTGACCAGCTGCAAGATAACAAAAGGGAAATGTTAAGAATGTAAATGCAGTTAATGTGTAGCCTGGGAACTCCAGGAAAGTGTAAAAGAATGATGTAATGTTTATCAGAACTGCAATAGCAATTTAAACAGAGAGAATCAGAAGGCATTAAGCATTTTTGTCTTGACCATCCAACTTATCAGCACTCTGCCTTTTGTCTTATGCAAGTTATCTTAGACTTTTGTTTTCTTTTAGGAATAGCTAGGAACTAGAAAGATTAGACTGAGTGTTTTTCTGTGATGTCAGAACTGTACTACTAAATTATTTTAAGTATTTCAGTGTGATCTCTGAACTCTTGACTAGCACTGTGTAGTAGAAAGTATTGTCTTGTGGTTTTAATTATTTATTATTAAATATTTTAAAACTTTTTAACTGTGGCTAGTTTGTGTAGAGATAATTTAAGCTCTAGAGTACATTGCATATTTATAGAGTTTACTGTCCAAGTCACTCTCAATAAGCGTTGACTGATTAGTCACACTTAGCAATTGGATAGTAATATTGCACAGTAATAATTGGACACCCTTTTAAGGGCCTTTGGGTAGCTGATACTAATAGCTGGGTGGTGGCAAGTGGTACTACCATATAGTCTGGGTAAGAGAGGCACAGCTAGAGAACCTGTGCCAGCCTTCCCCAGAAGTGTTTGTGTGGCTGTGTAAACTCTTATCTCAAAGTGTGTGTGTGTCAGCTACTTGGGCAGGGACACGAAGCACTAGATGGACAGAGAGGGTACTGGAGATTTTAGCTTGCTCAGCTAGGCTGAGATCTGGACCCTATAGCTGTGCCAGTGGGGAGTCTTATTGGGGACCTGGGGAGCAAGGGAGCGACCAGCACCAGACTGTGATCTGTGTGTGCTGTTAAGGGAAATTGCACTTTACTGTGTGTATTTGTTATCCTTTCATAATATATGAGACGCATTCTCTGGTGTTAGTGGTGAGGATTGAGGCTTCTTGATTGCTGGGTCAGGGCACGGGCATCACATGGTCATCATTTCTCTCTACTCTTCTCTTCACTCATTAGACCAATAATAGAGTATAATGCCCCATTTGGCATGTACCTCACTAGACACCTGCAACAGCTGGAGTGGCCACAAAAGTACCTCACAAAGAGGATCCTAGGCCTTAAATACATGTCCTACATGGCCAGACTTAAAAAAACTCCATCTATTCTCTGTCTGATATTGTCTACCAAGAGGTGATCTCTGCTTGACTTACAAAGCCATGTCTGACCCAGCTCTGTTAGAAATGCTGCATCTAAAGAAATCCCAATCCCTCCACACCACACACTCCAGAGACCTGAACCTCATTACCACAATCAACAGAACATACTGGAGGGACAGGTTCATAACTCAGAGACTGCCCATGCTCTGGAATAGACTTCCCGTACATGCCAAGCAGAGCACCTCACTGGCCCCCTTCAAGAGAAATCTTGATGAGTGGATGGGAAATACAAAGTTCATCTGGGGAATCGCTCCACTGGCTCTACTTGATAGAGGCACTGCAAACTAACGTTGGGCAGCACAATGCCAGGGCATTTCTTTGGGGGTAGGCTTGTAAATGCTCCAGGGCCATTATCCTAGTACACACCTATGAACCTATGCTAGTGTGAATGTCGATAGTGTGCAGCAGAAAGTTAAGATGAAAGAGAAATATAAACTGAGAGGCAGTGCCACACCCAACCTCATTCTTTACTGTTGCAATTGTGATGGCAGTCATAAACCTAAATGGAAAAAGTATTTAGCTTTTGGTCAGCAATGTCACAAATATGAAAAGTGGAATCATTTCAAAAGGCTTTGCAAGTCTAAAGTGTTGCAAACTTATATTAAAAGAAAGTATGCAAAGAAGCAAGTAGATCAGATAGAGACTATAGCAAACTCCAAGAGCTGTGAGCAAACATTCTATGTTGATAATGCCTCTGTGATAGATTAAACAGTTAATACGGTAGATTACCAGTTGTGTGGAAAGAGTGAAATATTTTCTGCTGTACAAATTAATGGGAAACCTGCACAGCTTAAAGTAGACACTGGATCTAAGTGCAATGTTATATCTGCAGAAATGTTTGCTAAAGTAAAAGCTAGTGAGAAACTTGATTCAGCAAAGTGTGCAAAAGTAGTTGCTTATGGTGGTGAAGAGATTCAAACTGATGGCACAGCAGTTCTTTCATGCCATTCTGCTGGGAGCAGCTATGACTTGCAGTTTTGCATAGTGAAAAGACACGTGCAGTCACTGTTGGGCTTCAAAGATAGTCTGAGAATGGGAATTATTTCATTTAATAAAGAGGTCCACCATATAAGTCTGAATAACAATGATAGTTTTACACAGAATATTTTTAGTGATACTTTCAAAGATGAGTTTGGTAAACTTCCAGTCGCATATTCCATGAAGTTAAACCATGAAGTAAGCCCAGTTGTCAGAACAACTAAAGATTCCAGCAGCAATGCAGACAGAGTAAGTAAAAGCAGAACTAGACAAAATGGTGAATTTAGGTGTCATTACTTCAGTAGCAGAACCAACTGAATGGTTATCCTCCATGGTCATTTTTCATAAAAAAAGATCAGATGATATTCGAATATGTATTGTTCCACAAAACTTAAACAAAACACCTAAGTGTCCGCATCATCCAATGTGTACAGTAGAAGAGGTAAATGCTGTCATGCCAAATTCTGCTGTTTTTTTCAGTCTTAGATGCAAAAAGCTTCTTTTGGCAAATTTCACTGGATTGCAGATTTTCATTGTTAACCACATTCAGTACACCATTTGGTAGATACAGATTTTTGAAGTTACCATTTGGAATTAATTCTGCCAGTTATGTATTTCAACATGCCATGAAACAAATTTTTTGTGGTTATCCATGTGCTATTATAGTAGATGACATTATTGCTGGAGGCAATAGTGAAGATGAACATGATAGGTCGGCCCCAATGACCTAATGGCTAAGGCATTGGCTTCCTAAGCAGGGGTTGTGGTTTCGATTCCCATCTGTGGTGATATAATCTTGATACAAGAAATCTCAGGAAAGTTCTTGACTGCGCACGTAAAGTAAATCTCAAACTGAATCTTCAGAATATGTGGGACATTTGCTTACCATTTCTGGCTTACAATTAGATTCATGTAAGCAAACAGCAGTTGTTGAAATGCCAGTTCCAGAGAATATCACATCTTTACATCTTTTTCTAGGTATGGTCAACTATTTAGGAAAGTGCATCCCAGACTTGAGTGAGTTTTCTGCACCATTACGTGAGTTGCCACTCAAAAATGTAAACTTGTGCTCTTTAGAACAACACCAAAGAACATTTGATATTCTGAAGAAGAAAGATGTCAGTCCACCCACACTGAGATATTATAATGTTCACAAACCTGTAACTCTTTCTTGTGATGCTTCAAGGTATGACCTTGGTGCAGCATGTCTTCAAGAAGGCATACCCATTGCTGATGTGTCAAGAACTAAACAGAGAGGTATTATGTACAAATAGAAAAAAGAACTTCTGGCAGTAGTGTTTACATGTTCGAAGTTCAATGATTATATTTATGGCAGACCTATCCAAACAGCGACTGATCACCAACCACTAGTGACAATTTTGAAAAAGCCAATACATACAGCCCCAGCTCGATTGCAACACATGATGGTATAATTGCAAAAGTACAGTTTCAATATTGTTTACAAAAGGCAAACACTTTTGTACCTTGCTGATGCTTTGTTACCTTCACCCAGACAAATGACAGAGCAGCAGGAAAATGAAACAGCAGACTTTGAAGTCATGGAAGTCAACAATTTTTTGTCGTCATGGCTTGATGAACAAAGAAATTTCACAGTTTCAGACCCAGTTCTCCAGAAGCTGAAACATGTTATCAGTCAAGGATGGCCAACATAACAAGCTAGTTTACCGCTTCCCTTAAAGAGATGAGCTCATGATGGAAGATGGAATCATCACAAAATGTCCAAAAGTGGTAATTCCTAAAGCATTGCAACAGGAATATATCAACATTTTGCATCATGGTCACCCTGGTACTGATTCAACCAAAAGAAGGGCAAGATGCATTGTATTTTGGCCTTCTATGTCTAAAGATATAGAGAAGGAAACTCTAGCATGTTCAGTTTGCAACAGCACCAGGCCTCATCAACAAAAAGAAGCATTTCAGCTACATCAAATTCCTTAATTACCATGGTCAACGGTTGCTGTAGATAGTTTTGAATAGAATGGTCAAGATTACTTGATTTTAGTAGACTCTTAATCAAATTGGTTTGAAATTGACCTAATTCATAACTCGACATCCAGTGCAGTCATTACAAAATTGAAGAGACATTTTTATGTCCATGGTAGTCCACACAAAGTCATGTCTGACAATGGTGCACAGTATACTAGTCAGCAGTTCAAGAAATTTGCTGAGTCTTGGGACTTTGTTCATATTATCAGTAGTCCTGAGTATCCACAAGCCAATGCTTTAGCTGAACGTGCAGTATGTACAGCAAGGTACTTGCTGGAAAAATCTAAAAGAGATGGTACTGACGTTTTCCTAAACTTAGTCTCAGAAACATTCCTCAAGACAACTTGCTTGGTTCACCTGCTCAAAAGATTGATGTCCAGACAAATATGAACAACTCTTCCGATCAGTAAACAATTGTTAGTACTAAATGCAAAAAATAGTAGAGTGGTCAAGGCTCAACTTTCGAGAAAACATCAGTCACAAAAGTTGTACTATGATAAGACCAGTAAATCCCTTTGACCATTATTACAAGGAGAAGTAAGAATGCAAACATCCAAAGGTTATGATCATGTAGGAATCATGAAGGACATCTGAGGAAGAACCGAGATCTTACATAATACAATCTGAAGGAATGGATTACAGAAGGAATCATAGACATGTGTTACCTGTCTCAGAACCAGTACCACATCAGATTTCCTGTGCCAGTGACTTTAATTTCCAGAGTGACTTGTCAACTGTTCAAATTCAAAAGGACAGTGTGCTTTCTTCAAAGAACTCTGATGTAAACCCGGGCATTCCAGTATTGATTAAATCCCCAGATACTGTTCCTGTTGCTATACCCAGTAAGAATTTCTATGTAACTAGATCAGGTAGAATTTGCAAACCCAATCCTAAATATGCAGCGACTTGGACTTGAAATCAGTTATGTTTTGTTGAAATGTTGAAATAATGTCTAGTTCTTAAATATGCCTTTGTTCTTTTATTTTGCAGTGCTGAACAAAATTAAATAGGGAGGATGTCAATCAGTATGTATATTGAACCTAGTCATCCACTGTAGCTAGACAGCATGTGCATATAAGTTACTGAGCATGTGCGAGATCAGTGCCATTTTGTGTAGTCAGTGTGAATGTAAGCTTGAATGGAGATACACGTGTGTGTATTAGAAGTATCAAGTCAGTCAGTAAGCATATGAAGCACGAAGGATATGTACAGTGGCTATAAAAAGTATACACACCCCTGTTAAAATGCCAGGTTTTTGTGATATAAAAAAAATGAGACCACAATAAATCAATTCAAAACTTTTCCCACCCATAACCTGTACAATTCAAATGAAAAATAAATCTGTTAGGGGAAAAATATAAAAATAAAAATTGTACAATATGCTGGTTGCACAAGTGTGCACACCCTTAAGCTAATACTTTGTTGAAGCACCTTTTGCTTTAATTACAGCATTCAGTCTTCTTGGGTACACACCTGCCATAAATTAAAGAGACACGGATTAACCTCATATAGTGGCAATTTGACTATGTGATGACTTTCAGTTGTTCTAGCTAGACTGGGGCATGTAGAAGGAAAAAGGGTTAGATAAAGGAATAAAGAATTTTGAGTCAAGAACACTCATTTCTAGATCAACAATACTTGGACTTAAGACAGAATGCGCATCTTCAGAACACATTTCAGATTTGTGCAGTTTCAGTGTTGCAACAGGTAACATGTTTGGTGCAAAAGGCTGTGGGTTCTATTTCCACACCAGGTAGATTGATTCCTGACACTGTAGTATAGCATAAAGAGGGTTGCTGTGCACCTGAGTGTTTTGTCCTTCAAATGAGACATTAAACTAGGGTTCCATCTTCTTGTGTTGGTAGTAGCTCAGGTGGATGTAAAAGATCCCATGGCATCTAGCAAAAAAAGCATAGGGGAAGTACCTCGATACCCTCATCAAATTTCCACTAGTAGGTCTCCCCTGAAAAAAAGTGCCACTTCTCTGGAAAATCTATACTATACCAATACATAAAGGGGGCACTTCTACTGACCTATCACTCTATTGCTATACTTTCCCCACTGGGTAAAAAACTGGAAAAATGTATCCACACCTAGATCCTAACACATTTTCTCTCCAACAATCTTCTTGCTGACACTCAACATGGATTCCACCCCAACCATAGTACTACCACTTCACTCATTCATTTTAGTAACCTAATAAATATGAAATGCAACAATGGCCAACTACTGTCTGTAGTTTTCCTTGACTTATTAAAGGCATTTGATACACTCTCCCATGCAAATCTTCTAACATCACTCTCAGAATTAAAACTAACTACCCCCACCCTACTATAGTTTCAACACTACCTCTCCCAATGCCAACAAGCCATTCAATGGAAAAACTCCCTTTCCCCCTTCTTCCTGTGAAACTAGGAGTACCCCAAGGATCAATCCTAGGACCCCTACTTTTCACTATATTTACAAATAATCTTCACAAAGTAACCCCCTTTAGAAAACTTGGTTCAATATGCTGACAACTCTGCCTTAATCTGGTCTGCCCCCACCCTCCAACAACTTCACATTAAGACCCAAGAAATTTACATCCATTGAAACCTGGCTATCAAACTCCCTAAAAAAATCCTAAAAAGACCCACCTTATGCTCTTCCATCCCTCCAAAGCAGTAGTACCTACTCCCTCATTCTCTATTTCTGCATCAGCTAATACTCTTATCCCCCCGTCACACAAACCAAATTACTAGGGGCCATCATTGACAATGTGGAAGAAATTTACTGACCTTTGCTGCTTTTGGGATTCGGTTATTCCCTTCCCCATTACCTCCATGTTCCTGTCGAGACTGCATGTTCCTCTCATGTTGATGCTGTTTCTCATTCTCTTCAGCATCCAAATGCTCCAATCTCTCATTTTCTTCAACCTTCAAATGCCACAGTCTCTCTGCCAATTCAGTTCAAGTCTCTTTAACTCCAGACAGGTTTTTAAATTCTCTGTGGAAAAGATGAACTTTTCTGTTTCTGGGGCTGCACATCCCCATTGCCATACTGGTTGCTGGTTTGTGCTGCAGCTGCAAATAAAGCTGAAATAATTTCCTATTTAGTCAGGTTGGCATGCAACAGTTCTTTGGAATTGCTCACCTTAGCCAACTGGTTCAGTGTCAGCTTGCCATAATCCTCTGCTGACATCTTTGCCTGCTTTCTCTGACTAAAATAAACTAACAAAAATAAATAAAACTGTTGTGAAAAATAAAACTCTGTATATTTACCTGGTGACTGATGAGAATACACACACCTTTAGTGACAAGTGCTTATAGGCTACAGAAGTTCTATTAATATCCATATTACTGCCCACCTCTATGTGATGTCCCTCCCCTGGGCTAATAATCAAGGAGCCTCAATCCTCACCACTAACACTGGTGGGGAATGTTCACTTAGAACAAAGATAGATGCACACAGTATTTTGTGATGCAGCTCTCTACACCAACCACAATTTCCCTTAAGAGCACACAAGAAGCACACTCCAGACTTGGGGCTGGGTTTCCTCTCTGGGCCTAACCACAAATGTTTCACATGTACAGCAACAGTGCAGGGCCAAAAAACAATGCAAAACCTTCATAAAATGGCCAGCACAATTGGTGAAAACTATTTAATAAACATACAAAATGTACAGGTGATATACAGATAATATACAAAAGGCAAACTGGTTTAGCCAAAGCCTTCCTCAGTGCCACACAAAACACATCTCACATCATCACATATGGAATTAGGGATGGCAGTAGGGGCATCCATAGAAACATATAGCATAGCCAAGACTGAATGGGAAGGTACTCATTGTGAAGATGTGAGGTGTTGCCAGCTATGATAGAAGTAGGGCAATGGATGTGTAACATATGCTAGCACAGCTAGATGGAATTTTGTAAAGAATTATATGTCATTTATATATCAAACTGATTTGTACGGATGCTTGTGTTGAAAATGCATTTGCAAAGTTGCTTGAGTTAAAAATGTACCAACAGTGGATCCTGACTGTATTGTAACTGATTAAATGTATATGTTTTAACAGAGGATACTGGAAGAGAAGAGGTTAATCTCAGACCAGCTAACTTTAAAAATTAGTAATAAATTAAATTACTTAATTTAGGCCATAAAGATTGTGGGCCGGATTCACGAAACCTCTGTGTAAGACTTATGTCTTACTCGGAGGCTGCAGTTGAACGGTATGATGTCAGCATGCCATGCATATTCATGAGGGCATGCTGAATCATACCATAGGCTAACACGGTCCGTGTAGGAAAGTAGGGTGTGTGTCCGAATGCCGAGTACTGCAAAGGGACACGCCCCCAGAAGAGTCAGAGGCCTGAAAGTAAACACCCACGAGCGAGTCCTTAGAAATGTCAAGCAACACAACACCACACATCCCCACAGACTAAACCCTACTGAAAATGTGTAAAACGTAAAAATAGCATTATTTTTTTTTTTATAATTTCAAAAACTTTTGCCTGCATTTGCGCTCATTTGCGTGGGTGTGACCTTCACTCAGCCACAGTTAGCAGACATTGGAAAGCATATAAGATCCTACATATGCAAATTAAGCCAAGTAGCAGTAGCGTAGCAGTAGAGATGTTGGCCAAAGAGGAGGTAGTCACGGTTCGAGCCGCCACAACATCATTCACCATTTTTATTTAAATAAGTATGAAACAATCCCCTGACATATACATATATATATATATATATATATATATATATATATATATAAAACTATAATTTAAGTAAAATGTAATGAAATGGGCCATGTATTTGTGAAGAAATCTGACAGAATAATTTATAAAAAAAGGATTATAATTGCTCATAGCTGAGCAATGCTTTAGCAAGCTGAATATGAGTGCCCGTAGGTGAGCAGTGCTTTAACAAGCTGCATATGAGTGCCCGGAGGTGAGCAGCACTTTAACAAGTTTAATATGAGTGTCCATAGCTCAGCAGCACTTCACGCAGTGTAATATGAGTGCTCATAGCTAAATAATGTGTTACCCAGCGTAAGCCGTTTGCGCGAAGCTGCGCAGCATGCCAACCATCTTACCGGCGGGCAACTTTGGGCAAGCTGTATCAAAGCCGCCTTTACACAGACACACCTCCTAGCCTGTCTAGACAGTAGTAAAATAAAAAAAGCAATGCGAAGGGTCGAACCTGGGATACTGTGCACCATAGTCAAAGTACTGAACCACTAAGCCATGACAGTTGTACTGAGAAATACAGTATTAGCATATATATAGGAATGAATGAAAATAGAACCATGACAAAGCAGGTTTGCTTTAAGCTGATAAATATCCAAAATGGCCAATCACAGATAAGTGCAGGAATAAGCCCCATAGGCGGGAATACACACCATAACTGATTGTGGTACCCATTTGCAGTCAGGATGGCAGGTGCAGGAGAGAGAAATCACTTTAGAGCACAAAGGTGGGGGTGTTGAGGAGTCAAAATATATGGTTTGGCTCCTAGTCCATGATCATGAAGCACAACTCATGCAGGGCCAGATTCAATGGGGAGCGTATAAGGCAGATGCGTGGAACCGGTTGGCACATGATCTCACCAGTGCCACAGGCATTCCGAGGACTGGTGAACAGGTCCGTCACCGCCATGCGGACCTGAAGCGATGTAAGAAGGACCAACTGAACCGTTGGATCCAGGAGGCCCGCCAAATGCCCAATGCCCCACTACTGATTAAGTATCCATGTAATTACGTATGTAAGAAATGCTATCCTAGCCTATAGTATGGAGAGGTATGGTCCAATATTCCTTCATTTATATTACAGCTGCAGGTGTTCATTTTGCGAATCGGCGAGCCTATGCTGATAGGCTGCTGAGGTTGCGCCTCCAGGCAGGTTAGTAATGATTTAGCTGGTATTGTAATAGAATATAAGTGAGACAGATTGTAAAAGAGTTCAGTGTTGTAACCCAGTAATAAAGGTGAAATAAGCCTAGAATAAAGATTCTGCTAGTATTGTTAGATTAGATAAGTGATGCAGCCTCGAAAAGAGTGTATTGCAATCCAGTAATAAAGATTAAACAAGTCTCAAATAGTTTCCACCTGTATTGTAATATCAGATAACTGCTTCAGCCTGAAAATGAGTGGTAATCAATCAACAAAGGATAGACAAGTGTCGAATACATCCTTGTAAATTCTGCCATATGAAATAAGTGAGTCAGCTGGAAAGGATTGTTGTAACCCAGTAATAAATGTTAATAAAGCCTAGAATTAAGTACCATTCTGAAATGTAAATATAAAATAAGTGAGAGAGTGTGAGAAAGACAGTTTGAAGCTACCAAGAAAGCTGTAATAAGTCTGGAATAAAGGTATACTACAGTCACTACATAATGAAATGATGAGACAGCCACAACCAAAGAGTGTAATGTCTTAAATAAAGTACAGAACCTGGACTGTGTCCATCCCACAATTTGGATATGTTGCTGTACCCTTGCATTATGGAGATAGTACGGTGGTATGAAATGCTGAACATCCACAGTTGTCTAGACCCATATAAATCAAATGTAGCAGGATGCTGTACCTGAACACAGCCACACAGCCAGATATGAACAAAAATGGAATGTATATTAATGTAGCAGTAACATCCCCATCACTAAAATTCCTAAGGTTACATACAGGAAACTGTACTAATACATGTCGGGGATATATATCTGCATCTACTAAGAATGTACAGTATATGTATAGGTAGTATAAGTTGTTCATGTAATATTTCTCCACCCTACCCTATTTTCACAAATGATGCCATTCCACACCAAAATGGGTATGTGTATTCACAATTAATTCCCATGGACATTTGTCCTGTTGGTTCATACATATCTGCATGCACGTTGATGCATGTGCCCTGTTCACATATCCAAACCTGATGGCCTGTTGCCAGCAATCAACCCTGCATGCTGTTGGAATGTGCACTGTTGTTCTAAATGTGCATGTGTTATGCTTGATGCTCAATGTTCGGAATTCATGGGTGTTTGGTTAATGGGAATACTGATGCATGCTGTTTCAACTAATTTTGAATGGTGTTGCTTGTTACTAACCCAAAATGCCATAAAATACTGCTAAACATAGGACAACAGGGAAGGCGGGTTCCAGCGGACCCACCTCTCCCACTTCAGCTGGCGAGTGCACCTGGCACCAGTGCCCAGGCTGGGACCTCCTCCTCCGGTGGCCCTGTGCCACCTTTGGGTGGAAGCGCTGCAGGGGATGGGGCTCATCCCCCCTCTGCAAATGTGGCCAGAGGAGAGCCTCCACTCACCCTCCATAGGGTCTGTGGTGCGTAGTGAGATCAGGCGTTCTGTGACTGATCCCCTATGCCAGCTCGAGGCGAGAGTGGCGTAACTCACGGGTGTGCCTGCCCGTCCTATCCAGCCCACAGCACAGCCCCGGCCTGGGCTGTGAAGGTGCAGTGGTAACTGCCCATGGGTGGGGATCCCAGTTCCACTGTTGCCATCTGTGGGCTCATGATATCCAAACATCTGTCCCCATCAATTGTGTTACCCCCCCACATGTGTCATACTTCACCTCTGTATGCATCTTGTTTGTCTTGTCTGTTAACCTCCCCAACCATACCTACTTCATGTACCTCACATTCCACTCTCACCTGAAAAAAAAATAAAAAAGGGCACTCTGTTCCCACAAAAAAATTACGCTCCATACATAGCTGCCCAATTCTCACACATGTCCACTGGACATGTAAACTGATAATTCTAATTGGCAGTACAACATATTTTGTTGTCCTCACCCCTCTCTCAGGGGTGGAAGGTTTCAGATTTCACACCAAATTTCAAACATATGCACAGCTGTTGCTGATAAAGAAATGGGCAGCTATGGACCTTCCCTACACCCATCCTGCACATCCCAAGCTGGTTTCCTTACTGTCTTTCCCTCTTTGTGCCCCCTTTTTCACCACTTTCCTATTTCCCCATTTTCTTTTCTTTAAAAGAAATTAGCGCGGGTGTTAGCAGGAGTAAGCACTTTTAAGCAGTAGTCAGCGGGTGTGCGCTTGTGTGCGCTTAGCTAAGCGTAGTTAAGCGTCGCGCAAACTCACGCAAACCTGCTTACAACTGCTTAAAAGTGCCTTAGTCACTCTGTATGACAAGGCCTGTAGTCTGCTCATCAGCAAAATAAAATAGCCCTGTCAGTCTCGAACCCCGGACCTTGGAAACACTAGTCTGCATGAATTACCACTGAGCCACAGCAGATATACAAGAACTTGGTGCTGAAAGAAATATATCATGAAATACAATAAGTGAATGTAAAGGGAAAATAGGAAGGCCATTACACAAAGCTTGTTCTGTGTAGCTTTACTGGCAATTCTTGTGGAATTGCATTACATTAGTGTGAGGAGAGAAACAGCCATGCTAGTAGGTAATAATGTTACAGTAGCACCTTACAAACCCCACACAGTATCAGAGCAGGATAAACACCGCCATATTTGAATAGGTAAGAGGCCAGACCTCCCAACTGTGACTGATTTACAAGGATGTCCCTGATTTGCAAACACCTGTTACCTGTGCCCCACTGACTCCCTGTGAAATGTACTAACAGTAGGCAGAATGGTGGGGAATCCCACATAATGGTAACTGTCAATAAGTTTAAGTAGACACTACTTGCATGTCAGAAATGGTGTAGTAATACATATGCTCAAAATACCCCACAGTCACAACTGCAGAATATCTGAAATATATCATGGGTGTATCCCACTGATATGTACCTTTCCCTGAGGCTGGTCAAATATATACCTGAGAGTATCTCAGGCCTGGAAGTGTCAGAAACACACAGGCATATCAGCCTGTCTGCTGTTAAACACTCTGCGAATAGCTGTAGAATTACTTCCACAAGCATGCCCTTATGTACGAGTACAACACAGAAATATCAAAGGATGTAGCCATCTAACATACTAATGACAGTATAGCAGTTCACAAGCACTGCATGTGCCTGATATTCATAATTGTTAGTACAGTATACTTAGTTGTCCTCACCCCTCTCTCAGGGGTGGAAATTTTCAAATGTCACAGCAAATGTCAAACATGTACAGCTATTTCAGTTAAAGAAATGTGCAGCTATGGACCTTCCCTACACCCAGCCTGCACATCCCTAGCTGGTGTCCCCACTGACTTCCTGCTTACAACTGTTTAAAAGTGCCTTATTCACTCTGTATGACAAGGCCCTAGTACTGCTCAGCAGCAAAATAAAATACCCCTGTAAGTGTCAAACCCCAGACCTTGGGCTCACCAGACTGCATGAAGTGCCACCAAGCCACAGCAAACATATAAGAACTTAGTGCTGAAAGAAATATATTATGCATTACAAGGAGTGAATGTAAATGGGAAATAGGAAAGCCATAGCAACACATTCCAGTAAAGACAAATATCAGGCATTCAAGGAGTGAATGTAAAGGGAAAATAGAAAAGTCATAGCAACACATTGCAAGAACTACTGTTGTATGTCATGTAATCCTCAAATCCCACAGGTAAGTACATACTCCCATGTAAACAGTGTTAGCATTAGCAGGTGTGAGTTAACATACATACTGAGAAGAGTGAACTGGAAGAAGCAACAGTCAGGTTTCAGTACAACATGCATTTCAGTGGCTACAACACAGTGTTAGATATGAGAGATATACCAACTTTCTGACTCACACAACAATGTCCACAGCAAACCTGCATGGTCCCCACCTTGCAAAACTGAAAGGCCTACACCTACCTAACCTATCATTTTATAGCAGTGTCCTAAATTCACAGTGAGAACTGCAATTACCACCCAGCAGGCTGCATGCAATTACTAAATGCTGGCCACCAATTGGTGCAGAGGCCATCACATGCACATGTGCAGATACCTACAAAAGCAGCCTGTACTGCCAGTCCACACATGCAATAATATCATTGCAGCAACTGGAGGGAGAGAGAGAGAGAGACAGAGACCAAAAAATAATAAAAAGCAAGCCAGCCAGCAAGCAAGCCAGTAAGCAAGCCAGCAAGCAAGGCAGCAAGCCAGCAGAAAAAAGCTGTCAGAGACAAAGGTAATGTAAACTACATAATCTAATAATCTACATACTGTGAACCCTCCATATGTGTTAGCAGTCTGTATCTATATGTATATGCAAATGTGCATAGGGCAAGGGACATACTGCAACAGTTAGTGAAGGCTGGACATACATATGTAGTTGAAGGTTGCTATGTGCACATATCAATGTAGGTTGTAGTGTGTGGCATTGAAAACAGCATGCAGTGCAGGTATATGTCATGTGGTGGTGAACTTCTGTGGGACTGAGCCAGTGAGGCCTGCTACAGCTATACAGCCTGAGGACAGCATAATGTATTATGCACAACACTGTGCAATATCATTCCAGAATGGTATGTCTCACAACTGTTTCAGAAGTGATATTCCCACCATGAAAGGTGGGCAGTCTATGTGCCTACATGTGCATGTATATGTACAGCAATGGATGTTTAGAAGTGTGTGTAGATATATAGATATATATAAAGAGAGAGTGAGAGAGGGGGACATGGGGGCAGATGTACTGCAACAGTTGCCTGTTGACCAAGGCATGGACTGAACACCATTGTTGATACTGCAGTACCATACCCTATTCCAAAACATGTTACCCACTAACTACCACATAGGTGGTTGCCCACCTACCACTGGAGGTGTCAGAAGGGAACATGGGACATAGGTGTACAATAGCCTCCCCTTTGATATCTACAGTGGCACACTAGTCTTGTAATCCCTGTACATGGTACGTGTCATCACAAAAGGTCTGTCAGCTAGGGAAATGTAAGTCATGCAGTATGTACCTCCCATGAGAACTACAGCAAGTGGAAAGGCCACAGACATACCTAACAAACACTGATAATGCCCTCAAACACATTCCCTATGCAGAATGACTCTCAAAACCACAGCTAGAGTGCCTTGCATACTTCCTACACAGAGGTTACCACTGCTGGACATACACAGTTATGTCACACCCATACCAGTTGGCCAACCACCATGGCAACACCTCACAATCCATCCAGCCTACATGACCTAGGGCCCTAATCCTTGTCACTGCACTAAACAGCACATGCTGGAGGTACAGGTTTCTATATACAAATATGCCATACCCTGGAGTAAACCACCCAGCATTAACAAACAAGGCTCCTTATTAGTAGATGTCATACAAACCCCTGATGAATGTTATGGAGATAGGTAATATGCCCTGTGAGTCACCTCTGTGTAACCGTTTCACAGGAGCAAGAAAAATCACATTACATGTGTCCCAAAGGGCAGGGTAGCATATGGCTAGGCTGCCCTAGGCCCAGGGCCAATAGCATAGTACCTACCTATGACACAATGCACACACACATGTACTCAGTGCAATACCAGCTATGTGACGAATGAGTGTGACACTGATTGTGTGCAAGGTCTGTAAAGGTGTGATAGCTTAGTGTGAGTTTGTGTCTGTCATGGTAGTTAGTGTCTTTGGTGTGAGGCCAGAGAAAGATGTGTCAGTTATCGGGATGCAAACATAGTAGATTGGCATATGTTGTGCTGTACTTCCCTGTGTACGACTGCATTGTCCCATCGTAGGCAGAAGCAATACATGTATGCTCAGTAAGTGGTACTGCTGTTGAATCCAGCTCACATATGAACTGTTGTACTACCTGATGTTGTAGGCCTAAACACTACAGTATGGTGTATGTTCACATTCCCTGGTAACACTCTCTGGTGTGTTTCCTGTAGTCTGCACAGATTACATACCTCATGCATAGGTATCTGTAAGTAGGGGCACACAGTACTATAAAGTACACAGTTAATGCTCATCTGTGTTGTCATACATTTGTGTGTTGTATATGTGTAATGTGTGTGTAATGATGCCTGTACCATGGCCACAATCACGTGTGTTACAGGGTATGTGTGTGTACCTGGCAGCATGTATACTCTGTGACAGCAGTATGCTGGCTATAGTAACAACTGTGCACATATGTCAGGTAGGGGTAATGGCATCAAAGACTGGGGTGGATTACTGTTGAAACTGTAAATGTGCATTGCATTCATTGCATGGAATGACAATATTCTTCATCCATTAGCTTGATACATACCCCCAGTGTGAGGTTGTGCATTGTATCCCACACAGTGTGCCGAGTGCTTGTGTATACTAGTTTGTTGTATGGAATGTGGCAGGCACTGTCAGACAGTTGTGGGCTGAGCACTGATATGTGGTATCGAACATGTGTATCCTCTGATAGACAGACAGATGGTATATATGGCAGTTAAGTGATATCAGTACATTAGAATATTAAGTGTGCCACATGACTTGCTCACATATTTTTCTTTTCCTTCCAGGGTGATGGTGCATCAGCGAAACCCACCTTATACAGCAGCAGAGGATCAGGAGATCCACCAGAGCCTGGTGCAGAATTACTGTGTGCTGTTTTCCAGGACCAGCCAGAACCAGCATGAGAGGGCTGCACTGTGGCAAGATCTTGTCCGTCGGGTAAATGACATAGGCATGCATAACCGGACATATGAGCAGGTACGCCATCACTGCAGTGATTTAATTAGACATCTCACAACCACTCGAAAGTCTTGAAAGATAACCAAGCAGGAATCTGCGCACACTGTCGTCCCAGTTGGAAATAGCAGCAACATACACAAAGCTGTTCAGCACAAACTGACGTTTTTATTATAAAATAGCAGCGTAAAAAACACAACTAACTTAGCGCTTTCTCCCTTAACCTAAGGGCATCATCAGAGTTGTGTAACAATACTAATCAGCAATTTAAATACCACAACGTAAAACACACACCTCCTTCTTTAACCAATCAACAACACACAGTGCAAGCATTCAAAATGCCGACACGCGCAGATTACATAGATAAACATTTATAATTTAAAACTATCGTTGAAAATTATATTAATTCAATTGTATAAATTGTATAGCCACAAAGATCTAAAAAAATTATCTAATACTACTGATGGAAAAAACTGTAAAACTTCAGTTAATTATGTACACAAGTGCATAAACTCATAATAACTGCGCTCTATATTTTAACATACTAGACAATGAAAAGTGTTCATTAATACCTGGTGGTCTAGATGCATTGAGCCTGAGCTGCCATAAGCACTCCTTTACCTCAAGCAAAATTTTTTCATCGCCACCATTGTCTCTGTATGGAATCCTATCAATTATAAAGAACAAGAATCTCTCTTTGCATGTCGTACTGTGCGTATATAATGCATTCGTAGTTTTTTTATTCTTGATGTCCCTAACATGCTCTAAGATTCTCAGTCTCAATTTCCTAATGGTTTTACCCACGTAAAAAGTACTACAGGTTAAACAGGTGGCCAAATACACCACCATCTTGGTATTACAGTTCACGTGACCTGGACTTGCTATAGTTCTATTGTAATTATGTACTGTCACATAGGGTCCATTATTGATGTATTGGTAATGTCCATTGGTAATGACCCTGCCCATATATCTTGAACAATGTGCATAATGTTGTAACTGTCCTCATTAAATGGCAGAATCATAGAGTGACTAGGCCTTTTAAGGCCTTTTAATTAGACATGTCCAGCAGTGTGCGTCTGATATCCACAGACAACAGCTTGCCACAGGCAGTGGGGTACCTATCCACCCCCCCTCACCAGTGTGGAGGAGCACCTCCTAAGTGTTGTGGCTCCAGGCCAACAGCAACATCCACAAACATGTGTCATCATGGAGGCCGGAGCCACCCAGCATGTTGAAATGGAGCGTACATGCCATATCTGTAGTTGACTGTTCTCTGTACTGGTAGTTTATGCATGTGTGAGATGTGTGCTGTTTGTGTAGCTGTTAACCTGCCTATTCTTCTGCAAGATTGATATTCTGAGCATAATCTGTACACCTGTGAAAGCCACCTGTTGTACTGCTGTACTTTATCATACTCACAGTATCAATGTCACAGTTGTGGCCACTGGCAATCACTCTCATATTTTTGTAGGTCCCTCTGGAGTGACAGCAAGGCAGCCAATCCATGCTTGTGAGTGTGTCATAACAATACTATTGCTAATGACATGTGCATGTCATATGGAGGTGTAGTCTATGGACATGTAACACACCTACTAATAATTCATGCTGTGCATGTTTGCTGTGAGACTATGCATATCCCATTATTCTCAATAGCTGCCTCACTCACATGCAATACACAGAGCATGACACATGTAGCAACACAGTACTGGACATTGCATAGGCATACCTGATACACATGTACACAACACACACATGTTTGGCATACACACTACACTTTAGCCTGCTACACATGTCCAATTATGACACCTGCTGTATGGCCACCCTTCAGTATCCCACTTATCATCTACGCAGCACACATAATATACCTGAGGGGTAGAGGCCTATCATGTCTTTGTGCAACAGTCTTGAACAAATAATACATTCATGTTAGGCAATGCTCACTATTGGCCACCTTACAAACCCATGTAACAAGTGGCTGTGTAATTGTGGATGTAATCATGTTACTGCACATCAGGTACAGCATGCTAGCTGCCTGTCTGGCACACATTATTATTGTTGACTGACCACAAGAAGCATGTTGATCATGGCTCACGTTACTACACCACATCCAGTTCCGCCGACCACAAAAGTACACATAGCAGTCATTGCGTAGCACCGTCATGTGTTGTGTGTGTGTGTGTGTGTGTGCCAATCTATGCACCCATGGCTTGTAACACTTGCACAACATTTTGTTATGTCCTTGTACACATTTTGTCCCAGCGTGGAGACAATCACTGAACAAGTACACACAAGCATCAAGTACACGTATACTGTTATTAACAAGGGCTGTCTACACTTGCACTGCATGTTCCTGTGCAACACATAATCTGCATGCTGAAATGTGTGCAGTGATGTTTTTCCTTGTGATACTGTCACCCACCCTAAAACAGTATTGTGTATGTGTTGGATTGCAGGTGTGTGTTTGTATCTGCTGTACTGAGGAGTGTACTTGTGTGCCTGTGTCCCTGTGTGCATGTGCGCATGTGGGCCTGTGTGCATGTGCTCCTGTGCGCTAATATCGTGTACACATTTGTAAACTGATAGGAAATCTTCCTCTCACAGGTTCTGATGTTGCTCTGGTGAAGTGCAGCAGGGAACCTGAAGCCACTGCTGGGGATAGTGATTATGATGATACATGTGTAATGGAACAGGGAGGTGTGACAGGGTCTGTCGTTGGTCAGCCAATTGACACTACACAGCAGTCAACCCCATCAATGTGCACAGTCATCCTGCCGATACATCCATTGTCACCAATGTCCTTAGCTGAGGGACAGCATACAGTGGGCATTGACCAGGGTAGTGTGGTATCATTGGCACATGCATCCCCTCATAGCAGCCATGGCCAGATTCCTGGCATGGTACCATGCAGGCAGATGTCCAGGGGTTCTCGTGGGAGCATCCGTGGTCGTACTGCCCCTGTCAGACATGCCCACAGAGGTCTTTCAACCTCAGCTATGTTCCGGGCTGTAATGCAGGCACAGGCAGGTATGGAACGGTACACCAGACAGGGTCTGAGGGAGCTTAGAGCACATCGCACCGCTATGAATGACACTATGCGTGACGTTGCGTCTGCCATCCGTAACATCAGAGAGGTCATTGATAGACGTTGGGGGGACACATTAGAGCTCTTCCACAACTACATGTCCAGGAGCCAGGAAAGTGCAGGACGGTTGAGGCGTCGATGTGGATGTATGCCAGCAACATTATCAGCTGGCAGTAGTCGCGGACGACAACAAACCCGCAGCCACTCCCATAGTGCCAGTACCAGCCCCAGCAATGCTGAGTCTGTGCTGTCAGACCGTCCAAGAAGACCACGTGCACGTGGCTCTGGACAGTCCCAGCAGGGACATGTGTCCAGTCAACAACCCACTGCTTCTGATGACAGTACCCATTCTGGCTTAGTACCTGATTCTGTCCGTAGCACCCCTGCCAGGCACAGGTACCGTGTCCGTGGCCAGAGACAGTGATCTGTATGACCTGGCAGGTACAGTCTGTGGCTGTCCACCAACACCCGTATATGGCAGCCACATGGTGGAACTGTGTGCATGCATACACACACACATAATGCTAACACTTAGGGCTAACACATACACACACACATTGCAGCAACATTGCAGCAACATTGCCCCATGTTGTACTGTTGTCCCTCACTAACACACACACACACACACACACACACACACACACACACACACACACACACACACACACACATACATGTCAATTGGATGTGTCAATGGCAGACTCTGGCAACCCAAGTACACACCCTGTGCATATGATGAAACTGTGCCACCTCCTGCCATCTGTAACATCGATGCAGGAACAGGGTAGCATGGTGCTGATGCACAGGGTGACTACATAGCACTATAGTAATATTATCATGTTGTTAACAGTATAGTGTAATGATATTGTTGTGGGTATATTCGAGCATGCATGATGCATTACCTATGTTTGTGATTGCAGTTTTGTATACACCAGTGGTAATTCCCAAAGTGTACTGTCTGCACATGTGCCACATGGCTGTTGTGTTTACCTGTGCCTGCATGTGTTGGGGTGTGGACAGTACATGTATGATGTTTGCAGCACTGAGGTGCAGGTGTACATTTGTGAACATGGTTAACATGGAACATGACATGGTTTGACAGTATGCTGTGGGTGATATGGTTTCCAAATGTCAATGGTCTGCATTCTGATAGTATACACAGCTTGCATAGTCTAACATTCAGTGGTCATTACATGGTGTCTCCTCAACTGATACACAGATGTAGGAACCTGGTGTCAGTGATATCCCTGCAGTACTACACTATACCAGTAGCCATTCTTACTGAGCCCCACACATCCCTGGGAACAATACTGTTTGGCATATAGCAGTCTCATGTACATGCCAACACACTACGGATATGTCCATCCATGACTGCAAATACATACAGTGGCCTACAATGCATTCTACACATGACACACCTAACCACCACAAGGATATCATACAGACAGATACCTGTTGTCCAAGCCATGCTGTATTGCTGTAACACAACTGTGGCATTGGCATCAGCATGTAGTTAACATAGTATTCCAACAGTACCATGTAGGTGGTAGCATCCATCATGTAGAACGGGTAATGGTGTGTACATGTGCACAAGTGTTATCATGTCTTTCCTGTGATATTCACATTTCCAAAGGTATTCTGCAGTCCCTCGGTGTATCACCTAAGCAAGAAGGTGTCTGTATGCATATCGGCGACAGTTGCCATACACCTACACTGGGTGTCCATCACTCACAGACTTTGCTGTGTTTTAACATGTCTGACATATACTCCAGACATGAACCCTCACCCACATTAATCTATCAAAGCTTTCATGGGTGTGTGTCACATAGCTGGCCTAGGACACAGATCACTGCAGTAGCCTGCATTGTCACCAACATACATGTATGGCCTAAGATCTGGTAAACTGCAGCACATGCTGGCAAAGGTGACAACTGTATTCATATGGGGCAGGCTTCACACATAGGAACTATTAAAGGTCACAGGTACATATCTGTATGTGGCACACACATACCTGATGTGTGCATTGAAATTACTGTCATAATAATATGTCATACAATAATAAAAGCAAAACGCACAACACATTGACAAATGCACACATGGCATTTGTAGGATTCAAACCCCTACCTAACTATGTTATGATACTTGAGAGAGACGCATTAGCACAGCGCGCTATTCGCATTACTGGATGATTTCATAGGTAGGTAATAGGCTATCGGCCCTAGGGCCCATACAAGCCTAGCCAAAAAATGTACCCTGGCTTTCGCCACCCAAGAAAATTATTTTCCTGTGCCCCTGTCGAGCAGAGCCACAGAAGTGATCCCCAGGGTGAATTTCCCATTTCCCATCCGATCATCAAGATTCTTCTTGAAGAGTGCTAATGAGGTGTTCTGTTTGACATAGGTAGTCTGTTCCAAAGTCTGGGAAGTCTCTGGGACAGGAATCTATCCCTCCAGCATGTTCTGTTTATTGTGGTGACAAAGTAAGGTCCTTAGAGCATGTAGCTCAGAGGGATTGGGATTTCTTTAAGTGGAGCATGTCCAACAGCTCTGGGTTTGACATAGCTTTGTATGTTAGGCAGAGATCGCCCGTGAGTAGGCAATATGCGATGGAGTAAAGCTGTAGTTTTTTGAGACAGTCTGCACAGGGCATCAGTTTGAGGCCAGTAATCCTCTTTGTGAGGTATTTCTGTGGTCTTTCCAGTTGTTGTAGATGTCTTGTTAGGTACATACCAGAAGGGGCGTTGTACTCTATAATGGGTCTAATGAGTGATGAGTAGAGGGGAATAATGACCTCTTTTTTCTGGATGAGAATACTTTTGTGATGAGATGAGCCACGTAGAAGGATTTCCTGACCACTGTGGCGATGTGATTATCAAAGGAGAGACTACTGTCCACCTGTGTCCCAAGGTCTCTTATCACATTTTCGGCATTAAGTAGATTACCAGCTATGTGGTAGTTCATGGGTACAGAGTTTTTACCAAAGGGGATGGCAATACACTTTTTGGCATTGAGCTTCAGGCCATGGCTTTGACACCGGGTATTTGTCTCAGTGAGGCCCTTTTGTAGTTTGTCCACATCGTTAGGAGTTTCGATTATGACTCCTAGATTGCAATCATCTGCAAACTTTGTTAGCCAAAGACCTTCTGTGTTGGACTGCACTTCAGAGAAGTAGATACTAAACAGGAGAGGACCCAGGACTGAACCCTGTGGTACTCCAGTTGTCACTGGTCTGATGTCGGATTTGGAAGCCGCTACTTTCACAGTGTGGGTTCTGTCCATGAGCCAGTTGGCAACCCATCTTGTGACATAGGGATTTATACCTAGTTTAGTGAGCTTATCTATAATTCCAGAGTGGGGGATGGTGTCGAAAGCCTTGGCGAGATCTAGATAAGCTGTGTGAACCATTCTACCCTCATCTATGGCATTAGCGACTGCTTCCAAGAAGTCAATCAGGTTTAGGAGACATGATCTGCCTTTTACAAATCCAAACTGAGTAGGGTCCAGAGTTTGGAGATTACCAATGTCTTTGTTTATGAGTTCCATGATGATACGTTCCATGGCCTTGCAGACCAGGCTCGTCAGGCTAATGGGGCGGTAGTTCCCGGGGTCCGTCGTGGCTCCTCCTTTATGGAGTGGGATAACTGTCGCAGTGCGCCATTCAGTGGGTACAGAGCCTGAGGTGAGGCTATGATTGAACATGGTACTTAGGTAGGGTGCCAGTTCATTCTGTAGTTTGTGTAGAACACAGCCTGGGATATTGTCAGGTCCCATGGATGCTGTGTTCTTGGCTTTGGAGCATATGTTTTTTTACCTGTGCAGCCGTGATTATAGAAACTTTGCATTCTTCCGGTATAGAGATGGGCCCTCTAGGGGGTGAGAGGGGGGTAAAGTTAGCACTGAACCTATCTGCTAGGATGTTGGCAATATCAGTGGTTCTGTATATTTAGTGCCATTATGCTGTAACTCAGAGCAGATCTGAGTGTTCCCATTTAGATTTTTGGCATAGCTATAGAATACTTTATGGTTGTCTTTAGAGTCAGTGGCAATTTTGTTTTCATAACTAGCTTTGGAGGATTTTATGAGGGATCTCAGCTTCTTACTGAGGTTGACCAGGGAGTTCCTCCAGTCATGGGATTCTACTCTTTTTTGCAACAATGTCTTTCTTCTATTGTAGAGTTTGTTTATGGCAGAGGACCACCAGATTGGCTTCCTTTTTTTGGAGGATAACATCTTGGTTCTATTAGGGATAGCATGATCCATGCACTCGTGTAAGTGCTTATAAAGTGCATTTGTGTAGGATTCGGCAGTCATACCTCTATTGTCCGTCTGCATGGGTGTCATGAAGTTTGCCACTTCTGTCTTAAGAAGTGTGAAGTTGGCTTTGGAGAGGTTTTTACGATGGTTTTCCTAATTGGGGCTGGGGTGGGATGTGGATGTCTAGGCTGATTAGCTTGTGGTCGGATCTGACCAACGAGGAAATTACCTCTGGTGTGGAGCACCGGTTTCCCATGTTGGTAATGACCAGGTCTAGGATATTGCTGCCCCTGGTGGGGGTGTGAATACGTTGATCCAAGGCATTGGAATTTATGAATTCCAGAAAACGTTGAGCAAAAGAGTTGGTACATGAGTAGTTATCCCAGTTAATTGTGGGGTAGTTGAAATCGCCCATTATTAGGGTGTTGGGTTGTATCCTAATACTTTCCAGTGTATCAAGAAATGAGGAGTGTGAATCCTGGGGCATAGTGGGGGGTCTGTAGCAAGCTACAATTTGGATTGCGGTCTTGCCCAGAGTTAGTTGCACTTGGATAATCTTGGATGCATTATGCTGTGCATCTAGCCTGGAGATGTGGATATCCTTAATGAATATGGACACGCCTCCGCCTTTAGTGCTTCTTTCTGGGTTAGGTGGCCGAAAGGTGTGATATGAATTGAAGCCTGGTAATGCAGGGGTGCTCTCTGGAGCTTTGAACCAGGTCTCTGTCACTGCACAGATGTCAATGTTCCCCATTTTAAGGAGTGCCTCGAGTGAGTGCATTTTGAGGTTTAGACGTCTAGCATTGAGTAGCATTACCCTCAGATTTTGCTTGCTTGTACCTGTTACGGTGGTGAATTTGTCATTTGAACCTTGCCTAAAAAAGGCACTATAGGGGTGGCAAGAGTCTTAGCCAGTATCCGGAATCCTAAGGGTGACAGGTTCAGGCCATCTCTGGTAAAGCATCGTGGACTGTCGATCATGTCGTCCCAGGCAGACAAATACTGGATCCCCTTAGAATGACACCAGAAGCTTAGCCAATTGTTGAAGTCAATCATTTTGTCCTTGTACTGTGGTATCATTCTGGGTGATGGCTGGATGCTACTCAGGGTTAGGGTCATACCTGCCTGGGATACAAGACCAGAGAGCTCCTCCATGTCTCTTTTCATGTAGTTCAGGGAGGTACGTCCCAGGTCATTCACACCAACATGGACAGTGACAGTGTGATATTTGTACTTATTGTGGAGTGACCTGAGTGCATGCATTATGTGGTGGATCCTGGCACCTGACAGGCAGCTGACAGTAACTTTCTCCTTGTTTAGTCTAGTGAGTGGAACATCAGTGTGCCTGACTATAGAGTCACCTATGACTAGAGTGTTGGATACGTTGTTATGCCTTATGGGCTGTGGTTGAGTGGCACACTGAAGTTTGTGGGCTATGTGTCATTTGGATTGTGTTGTGGGGTGGAGTTTGCTTGTGTTTATGTTTTGGATGTCCCTGATGCCTGGGCAGGTATTTATTGAGAGCCTCCATGAATGTAGGTGTGTGTTTTGTGTTTCTGTGTGTGTTTTGGTGGTGTAGGTTTTGAGGGACTATGTGATGAGTGTGGTGTGGTGCAAGTGTTTACCTTCTCCTCTTGACTGTCTAGTCCAGTCTTGGGTGAAGAGAGCTTTGCTTCCAGTTTGGCTATATAAGTGGATCTCTTACAGGTTGTAGTGTTGGGTGGTAGGAGGAGAGGGTTGTCTGTGTACATTGCCCCAAGATGCCCAGATTCATCAGGTAGACAGGAGAAATCACTGGGAGATGACCCTTAGACATGCCTGGATAAGTGCTTATTTATTAAGTACTAAAAATTGCTTTCCACTAGGAAGGCAGGAAACAAGCTTAAAATATTTTTTCTTCTATTTCCCAGATGCTCTCTTTGTACACAGTAGGAGTGCCTGATATCAGAATATGATCTCACTGCACTCAGTTGAGGGAGCAAATGAGATGGACCCAGAAGGAGTATCCAAACACAAATTTACAAGAGGGGTGGGCAGTTTCAAGGCCACTAAGATTAACACCAAAACAAAAACAGGTAGGGTGGGTGGGACTAACTGAAGAGCAGAGTCAAAACTTCCAGTTCAGTTAATATTCCTGCAACACAGTTAAATCAATTTAAATACCCCCTTCTCCTGCTGTATTTATAGGGTGCTAACATCATCAGTCTTTCCATAGAGGAATGTACATCTTTTAGTGTGTTATCCCAGTGTTTAAAAAGGCCATTCCTTTCACAGAGAACTGCATACACACATACAGCGTTTGCAGGATTTAAACCCCTACCTAACTATGTTATGATACTTGAGAGAGGCGCATTAGCACAGCGCGCTATTCGCATTACTTGATGATTTCCCTTCTCCTGCTGTATTTATAGGGTGCTGACATCATCAGTCTTTCCAAAGAGGAATGCACATCTTTTAGTGTGTTATCCCAGTCTTCAAAAAGGCCATTCCTTCCACAGAGAGTTGCATACACATACACACACACAGCGTTTGCATGATTCAAACCCCTACCTAAATATGTTATGATACTTGAGAGAGATGCATTAGCGCAGCGCGCTATTCGCTTTAATGGATGATTTCTCTTCTGCTGTATTTATAGCATGCTGACATCATCAGTCTTTCTAAAGAGGAATTTACATCTTTTAGTGTGTTATCCCAGTCTTCAAAAAGGCCATTCCTTCCACAGAGAATTGCATACACACACAGTGTTTGCAGGATTCAAATCCCTACCTAACTATGTTATGATACTTGAGAGACGCATTAGCGCAGCACGCCATTTGCATTAGTGGATGATTTCCTTTCTCCTGCTGTATTTATAGCGTGCTGACATCATCAGTCTTTCCAAAGAGGAATGTACATCTTTTAGTGTGTTATCCCAGTCTTCAAAAAGGCCATTCTTTTCACAGAGAATTGTATATACACACACACACACACACACACACACAGTGTTTGCAGGATTCAAACCCCTACCTATGTTATGATACTTGAGAGAGACGCATTAGCGCAGCATGCTATTTGCATTACTGGATGATTTCCCTTCTCCTGCTGTATTTATAGGGTGCTGACATCATCAGTCTTTCCAAAGGAGAATGTACATCTTTAACTATCCCTCAGTATGGGGGATAACAATATCTGTGCATTAACAGACGCCTAGTTCAGGGTCACATATGCACACTGGCACTGCCAGGTTATGTTCTATACCATGCTTCGTGACCACAGGACTTGTAACACACAACACAAGTAGGGGGTGTATCCATATACATCACAGATACACACACCTCTGGGTTGGTAACACTGCACTAAGCAAGTCAGGCCATACACATACAACTACCACTGTGCAAAACTGCCTTTTGGTTTGGTGTGTAGTTCAGACCACCCCCCCCCCCCCATACCCAGTAACCACACTTGGCTTTCCTGGGAACAGTGTAGGATATGCAGGTCTTCACACACACCATTATAGTGGTTGACTTCAGGTACACAAATATTGACTGGGGATACTACTCAGGCCCTCAACATCACCACCCTACAGCCACTACAATTTGTGAATCCATGTGCTATGGCACAACCAGTCACCACAGCCACAAGGGGGAATGCATATTGGACCTGATCATCACCAACATGGGGACTCTCTATGTTCCACACCACATGTAGAACCGTCATTGTTAAGATCAGACCATAAACAACTTTCCCTGGGCATCCATATCCCATCCCCACCCCCAGCCAAGGAAATCACTGTAAAGAATTTCTCAAAAGCAGACTTTGCACTTGTGAAGACTGGGGTGGAATACTTCAAAGGCCCTGTGCTGGAGGATAATACAGCACAATCTGCAGACTCCTTTACAAACACATTGTATGAGCACCTGCAGGAATGCATTAATCATGCCATCCCAAATAAAACCATGACTCCTCAAAAACAGGAGACCTGTCAGGTTGACCCCAGCCATATATAAGCTGTACAACAGAAGGAGGAAGCTACTGCATAACAGAGCAATATCCCACAGACCCACATAGATCATAACCTCTCCTTTGCTAATCACATTGACAGAGTCATTGCAGAGACCTTTATATACCCTCCTTATCACATGGGTGTTTGCATGTAGATCATGGGAAGTCATTGTGGCCCTCTGCTAGTCACTCATCAGGCCCATGTTTGACTATAATGCCCCTTTTGGGGTGTACCTTACCCAACACCTGCGGCAACTACAGTGAACACAACAGTACCTCCTCATGGGCTACACACAGATGTCCTATGCAGCTCAACTAAAAGATCTCCAGCTCTACTAAGTTGCTTAACGCCTACTCAGAGGTGATCTATGCCTGACGTACGCAGCCATTTCAAACCCAGAAGTAATGGACATGCTCCACCTCATAACATCCAAGACCCTTAGAGCTACACACTTCAGGGACTTAAACCTCAGCACAAAAATAAATAGGACATGCTGCAAGGACAGATTCATTACCCAGAGGCTCCCCTCACTCTGGAATTGAATCCCAGTTAAAGTTAGACATAGCCCCTCGCCAACCCTCTTCCAGCGAAATACAGCCGCATGAATGGGAAATTGCTAATTCACCCCTGGGATCTCCACTGTGTCCCTGCTTGACAGAGGCACAGCAAACTAGCCTTAAAGGGTGCCTTCTGTGACCTACTTTACAGAGGCACAGTAGGCTACTCTACTGGGGAGGTGGATGCCAAATACACTCTGCCTAGGCTTATGAATTCCCCTAGGGCAGACAGCCTAGTATTGACCTCTGCACCTATGTTTATGTTCGGGATGCACAATATTTGTTGCTGCTCCTGTTTGCCGGTCTTTATTGCCATAGCTTTCCCAGTTTCTATGAACAACTTGTGTATCTGCATAACATGTTTGATCATGACAGGGTTCCAGTATATTAATATATGTGTCTGCTGTCATTTAACTGCGTCCACAGAGCGGATTGCTGGATCGTGGGAGGTTTCTGGCTTAACACATACAACTGCCAGATATGTGTGACTGACTGCTATACTCAGACATGGCCTAAGTGTGTGAGCAGTACCCCACTTGGTCATCATAGATAAGATCACCAGCTTCAATATAAACCCCTATGTCACTAGTTGCAAACTGGCTCAACCACAGAACCCACATGGTCAGAAATGCTGGAGCCATGTCAGACCCCAAACCAGCTACAAGTGGCATCCCACAAGGCTCAGTCCTGGGACCTCCCTTGTTTGGTATATATTTCTCAGAGGTACAGGCCAACACAGAAGGACTGTTGGTGAACAAGTTTGCAGATGACTGCAAACTGGGTACCATAATCAACCCTCCAGCTGACACAAGCATCCTACAAAAGGGCCTCATAGAAACAGACAACTGGGGCCAGAGCCATGTCCTCAAGCTAAACGCAAAACAGTGTATAGTCCTCCCCTTTGTCAAAAACTAAGTGCCCACAAATTACCACATAGGTGGTAACCCATTAAGTATGGAAGAATTGATAAGAGACCTGGGGACCCAAGCTGATAGCAATCTCTCATTCGATAACCATGTGGCCAAAGTGTTTAGAAAAACATTTCATATAGCCCACCTAATCATGAAGGTATTCACATCTACATCAGGGGAGGTCATCATGCCTCTTAACTCATCCCTCATCAGGCCCATAATTGAGTACAATGCCCCTTGTGGTATGTACCTTATCAGACACCTGCAGCAGCTGGAAAGACAACAAAAGTACCTCACCAGGAGGATCAAAGGGCTCAAACACATGCCATTCGCTGCCCGGTTAAAGAAACTGCAGCTCCACTCAGTGGCATACCACCTGCCCAGAGGCAATCTGTGTCTGATGTATAAAGCCATGTCCAACCTGGAATCAATGGACATGCTGCACCTCGGAAAATCAGAATCCCATCAAGCTACGCACTCAAGAGACCTGAACCTCAGGACTGAAATAAATAGGACATGCTGCAGTGACAGATTCATAACCCAGAGGAACCCCCACTCTTGAGTAAACCCCCACTCCAGGTTAGCCAAAGTCCCTCATTGACTCTCTTCAAGAGGAATCTTGATGAGTGGATGGGAGATTGTAGGTTTACCCTGGGTATCACTTCTATGTCACTGTTAGACAGAGGCACTGTATACTAACCTTGAAAAATGTCATGGCAAACTCCACTTAAAATGTGTGTTGAAAGCCAAACACACTCTGGCTAGGATTATAAATGCCCTAGGGCAGACAGCCTAGTATGAACCTATGAACAGAATCACACACACCAGCTAGTACAACTGTGGTCAATGTGGAGTAATGTTTGGCAATGTCCACCCGAGTTGGTGAATACACAGCAATGTTGGACAAGCCTGGTTTCAGTAGGCCACAACTGAACAAAATGCAACATGCTCATAGTTGCCCAACTGGCCCTTAACCAGTCTGGTCTGCTCAGTATGAACATTTAAAGCAGAGATGGGACTCAAACCCATGATACTGTGCACCATAGTGAAAGTACTGAACCACTACACCATGACAGTATTACAGTGTTCAGCCAGTATGAGAGAATGTTGCCAAGTCTTTGCAAACTATCACATGGAAACCCTGCAGGCACAGCATAATCCCTGTTGAGTTATGACACAAAGGAGTCTGGCAGTAAGAACACAACATGACTTCCAACACACACAGTATAAATGTCAATACTGGTCATGTTCACACACAACCAGAAATATAGTGGACTCTAGATCACAACATATGGAAAGGTCACACTGGGCATGCTCACACACTTGGATAAATGAGACATATGTCAGGCAACAAAGCATGGAAAGCCTGAACTGCCCTTAACAAAGCCAAACTGGGTAGGATCCAGTGTCTGTAGGTCCCCATATGTTTATTTCTGAGGTCCATGATGATCCTTTCCATAGCTTTGCAGACCAAGCTAGTCAGGCTTCTGGGGCGACAGTTTGCAGTATCCATTGAGGCACCACCTTTGTGGAGAGGGACCACTGTTGCTGTACACTGCTCTTTGGGTACATATCCTGTGGTAAGGCTGAGATTGAACAGTGGTTTTATGTTTGTGTTCAGTTCTTCTTGGGGTTCATGTTGGACACAGCCCAGGACACCGTCGGGTCCCATTGATGCTGTATGTTTTGCTTTGGAGAGGCTGGCTGTTACCTGAGCATCTGAGATGTCAGGGGGCCAGGTGGGGAGAAGTTTGCACTGAACCTGTCAGCTCAGATGTTGGCAATGTCTGTGGGTTTGGTGTATTGTTTGTCATTTTGGACTACTTCTGAGTATATCTGGGGATTCCCACACAGGTTCCTACCATAAGTAAAGAATGCCTTGTGATTATCCTTGGTGTCCTGTACAATTTTTATCTCAAAGATGGCTTTAGATGATCTTATGTGTGGCCGTAGTTTTTCAATGATACTGATGCCTTCCCTTTTTGGGATTTTGATCTATCATATTGTAGCTTCCTCCTTGTATTGTATGGTTTGTTTATGGCTGGGGTCCACTGGACAGGATGCCTGGCTTTGGAGGATTGGGTCTTGGTTTTATTTGGGATTGCATGATCCATGCATTCCTGAAGGTGTTCATAGAATGCGTTTATAAAGGGTTATGAGGTCTGGGCCATATTTTACGCAGGCACAGGGGCTGTGAAGGATTCCACCTCAATTTTGTGGAGTGTGACATTTGCTTTAGTGAATAATTTTCGCTGTGTTTTTCTGGCCATGGGCTGGGATCAGGATGTGAATATCCAGTGAGATTACTCTCTGGTCTGATCTTACCAGTGAGGGATACACCTCTGGTCTTGGCCATAGAGTCCCCATGTTGGTGATGATCAAGTCCAGTATGTTTTCCCCTGTTGTGGGAGTGGTAGCAAGTTGTTCCATAGCATTTTGGTTTATAAATTATGGGAACCTTTGGGCTAGGGTGTTGGGGCTAGGGTAATACTCCCAGTCTATGTTTGGGTAGTTGGTCACCCAATATACTGGTGTTTGGGAGACCTTCATATTTTCATGTGTTCTCCAGTCAGCCAAGTGTGGTTCCTGGGTTTAGGAGGGTGATCTGTAGCAGGTTATGAACTGGAAGGCGGTTTTAGCCACTGTTAGTTGCACATGGATAGTCTCCAATGCTTCATGCTGTGCCACCAATCTGGGGGTGTGGGTATCTGAAAAATATTGATACTCACCCTCCTTTTGTAGTTTGTTCCATGTTTTGCAGCTGTAAAGCATGGTATGAGGTGTAACCTGTTAATGATAGGGTGCTCTTGGGAGCCTTGAACCAGGTTTCTGTTACTGCACAGATATCAACATTCTGCATGCTAAGGAGAGTTTTGAGTGCGTACATCTTGCAGTTTAGACTTCTGGCATTGAGTAGCATTACTTATAGTTTCCTATCCCTTGTGATACCTATGGAGGTGGGTTTGTGTTTTGAGCCTTACCTAAAAAAGGCACTATGGGGGTGACAAGAGCCTTTGGGAATATCCAAAAGGCCATAGATGATAGGTGAAATCCATCCCTAGTGAAGCATCATGTCCTGTCGAGCATGTCATCCCAGGCTGACAGGCATTGTATCCCCTTTCACTGACACCAATACTTAAGCCAATTGTTGTAATTGATCATCTTGTCTTCATATTGTGGCCTCATGATTGGTGAGGGTAGGATGATACTCAAGGTCATCAAGTTTGCATATACTACATGGTGGTAAATGCTGTTTAGCACTACCTTACATTGCTTAACACATAGCAATCATGCCTCAGGTGGTGCTGCAGGGCTGCCTATGTCAGATGCACATACTGAACTCCCTATACATGTATGGAAACAGGTAGTGTCAAGTTAGGCATCCCTTTTACTATATGTGCGAGTCAGAGAGAGGTATCATTTCCAGGGTTCCTACTTAGCCAGTGTATGTACTATGTGTTGCCTCTTTGCCAAGGCCAAGGCATACTGGGCATGCCTCCTTCTGCCTACTGGGGCAGGCTCAGGTTGTTCCTCCTCTGAGTCACGCTCTGCCTGTGATGGCCTTGGCACTGGTGGGGGGCTGTTTGGCCCAGGCCTATGCTGGTCCTGCTGCAGCTGTTTTCGCAGAATCATATTATGTAGCATAGCACATACCATGACAATTTGGGTACATGTAGTTGGTGAGTATTGCAAGGCTCCACCAGATGTGCCCAGGCACCGGAACCATGACTTGAGCAACCCAAACACACGCTCGATTACATTTCATGTTTGTGAGTGTGCCTCATTATGGTGTTCCTGTTCAGATGTGTGTGCATTTCTGATGGGTGTCATCAGCCACGACTCTAGTGCATAGCCAGCATCCCCCACTAAGTGACCATGTGGGATGTCCCCATTGGCAAATGTCTGGTACAGCTGCGTCAGATGCCAGATATGGGAATCATGGTAGCTTCCAGGGCAGCCAGCACACACATTCATTATTATGCCCTGGGCATCACACATGACCTGGCAGTTGATGGAGAGGAAGCCCTTGCGGTTAATGTAGGCCCTACCCCACTCACCAGCTGGTGCTTTGATGCGTATATGTGTGCAGTCTATTGCACCCACTACCTCAGGGTATTCTGCTATTTGCTGGAAGAGACGCATATTTCTGGCCAATACCTCATGGGAATTGGGGAAATATACATGATCACCGACATGTGCTGACATGGCATCCAGGAACTGGTGTAGTACCCTGGATGCTGATGCCTGTGATATCCCCATCATATCAGCAGTTGGTCTCTGAAAGATACCTGTTGCTAGTATTCTTAGGCCAACACATACCTTGGTTTCCACTGGGATGGGTTCCCATCTGTTGGTTCTGTGTGAGGCATGGCCTGCACAGCTCAACAATTTGCTGCAGGAGGTCTCTGTCCACTCTATAGCGCTCCACTATCTCCAGCTCATGTAACCCCTGATAGGTGACCCTGGGCCTGTACACTCTTCTCCGTCTCCTCACTGTGGGTTGTCCGGCAGCATTTGCATTGTCACCACCCTCAGCATGTTGCATTTGTCACCTTATAACAGCAATGGCAGCCCCTAGCATTTTTTGTCTGAGTGTAGCTTTTTCAGTTGTCACTTCTAGTAGCTTACTCCAGTGTTGCAGTGTCTCTTGAGAGAAACAAACTGCACTGTTGTTTGCAGAGTTTTAAGTGCTGGGCTGGGCTAGTGTTCTGCCTGTGTAATTGCCTGATTCTGATTGTTTGCACCTGCTAGCTCTACTAGTATTCCCTGGTAGCTTCCTACTATTTGTGGTGCTTCCTTTTTCCTTTCTGTTTCCTCAGGGGGAGCGATGCGCATACAAGCGGAAATACACTCACAGCAGCTCTCACGCGCACACACATGCTTAGACTGACTAAAACTTGCTTATTCGGGTTAAAATGCGCACACACCAGCGCAAACACGCTTACAGTTCTTCCAACAACCTTATGCATGCTTACTCCAGCTTATACGCGCACACTCACGCTTCCACACGCGCACTCTGACTTACTCGGGTTTACAGGTGCGCACACGCACACATACCCGCTCAGCAAGAAACTTTGGTGTTATCCACAGTATACACCTTCCATTTCTTGGCTTTTCCTGGCCTACCTGTTGACACACCTCTTTCCATGATTTCTAACTGACAGCTAACACATGCCACTGTGCTCCAATGAGCTTCACTACATTCATACATACCCCCCTTGTGATGTCACCTATCTCCTACTCTGTTCCTCCCCATATCCTACTCCTACACTCCACTGACTGTGCTCATTTGCTATGTAGAAGTGCGATTCACTATCCTAACACTCATTTACATAGGATTGCCTACTAATGCTTGGTTACATGTCTTAGACTGGGCTTCTCCCCTTAGCAACCCCTACTCGGTGGCCATGTTGTCTTCAGCCTGCTATTCCCTTAGATTGTCATTTAACAATTTTCATAAATTCCATGTTTGTGGCTTTTATTGTCTTATTTTATGATTTTTATAGCACACCCTGTATGCGCGGTGCTGCGCTACACTTAAACATCGGAAATCGCCAAAAGAAAAAAATTCTTTTTATTTAAATTTTGCATCTGGGAAACTTTCCAATGGCCGTATATTTGGCCATTGGCATGCTTCCTCAACCATATGTAACCTTTATTTGGAGCTGACAAGGCTCCATTGTGCTATTTGCAGAACGGTACTCAGTTGTCAACTGAGTACATTTCTGCAGCTAACACGTCTCCTACTCGGACAGGTTTGTGCTTCCTGGATCGCAAATTTTCCTCATTTGCATGCCTTTCGGCTGCAAGTGAGGTGATTTGCATATCCCAGCCCTGTCCGTGTAGGAGATGTTTTAGGAGCTCTCTTACACACCCCTACAGGCTGTTCCTGGATCGCTCGTCAGACATGATGGCTGCATGGAGTCTTACTGTACTCGTAGACTCCGTGCAAGCCATCGTGAATCCAGCCCTGTATCTTACAGTTCTCACTGCAGCCAGAGACATAATGTCTGTGCCAGAGAATGGTTTATTAGCTCCTGTAGGAAGAGTGGAAGTGTTTTATGGTTTTACTGATTCCAGATGCTATAACACATCTCAACAAAGATCTATCTATATGTGTCTGGTAACACATATATGCTAAATTCTGGTTCATTTTCTAGCAATGATTTTAGTATGTGAACCAGAAGTCAGATGACCAGATGTATGTAATATCATTCTGTAATCTAGGATAAAAATGTTTAATACTAGATGAGACTGAAGTCTTATTGCACTCTGTTTTTGGAACCTGACAAAAAAGGAAGACCACTCACTACTTCATCTTTCCTTGCTCTAGTAAGTGACCAGGGAATAGTAGTTATTTAGATCAGTCAGATAAATATGATGAGATTAGTTAAGTACTGTTTTTCTGTATCTGTGTGAATCTATTCATCTATGTTATTTTAATATTGCCTGTAATTGAAACTCTGGTGTTTATTGTAAATAGATATTTAGTATTTTCATGTTCTTTTATTTGTTGTAAAATATATTTAAAATTTTCATCCTGGCTGGTCCTTTAGAGAATATTTTAAGCTTTGAGAGTGCTCGTATCTGTTTGGCAACTCTGTGGCCACTCCTGAAAGCCTTACTGCAATGGGTAAAACACTACCATTCATACTAATATTAATTTCACTCAGTATAATTGGGTACTGTTGTAAGGGCCATAGAGTAGCTGTCTTTAGAATGTCTGGTGGCAGTGATTACCTTATTGTCTGGGAAGAAGGAAACATAGCTAGTAAATCTGTGCCAACTTTCTCAGGTGTGTGTTTGAAAATCAAATGTCAGAGTGTGTGTCAGCTGTTTGGAGCAGGGAGATGAAGCTCTGGTTTCTCAGAGAGGGTGTTGGCTGGAGGACTTGGCTTGGATACTTGGCTGAGGACTCATCTCTATAGCAGTGCCAGTGGTGAGTCTTATTGGGGACCTAGAGGGAGGCAGAGAGAGAAATCCAGACCCTGGACTGAGTGTGTTCTCTGTGTGCTCTTAAGGGAATTTATGTTCGATGCGGAGAGCTGTATCTGGAAATACTGTGTGTATCTATGTTCCAAGTGAACATTCCTCTCTGGTGTCAGTGGTGAGGATTCAGGCTCCTTGATTACAGACCCAGAGAGGGGACGTCACAGTCATACAAAAGGGAGAGACAAAGACAGGCAGAAGGTGGACACCTGGTTATGAAATAAAATTGATAATAAGCAAGGGGGTGGAGTGACATACAAGGAAGAATACCATGATAAGGGATGGAGTAAAGTGAATACAACCTGTCAGACCTTTCCACATGTCAGTCATCTTCATGGCTAACACCAGAGGTGAGCTCCACCACTGGTGGCTTGATGGTCTGGACCAGATGTGAATGCAACTCTGAAAGTCACATGAAGATGCACTCCAGGGGTCTAAGCTGGGCATCAAGACACTGGTCCATCTCACTGTTAATGTTGCAGTTCCTGCCAGGTGACCCAGCAGGGACCCTCTGTGCCACTCCTTAAAAAGGAGTAGATGTTGCCCATCAGAGAAGCAGCACCAAAATCTACCTGTGAGCTCTCGGGGTCATCTCCCACAGGATCCACAGGATGTCCTTCAACACTTCAGGAAGGCTGGCCTGGGGATTGCTGGATACTTAGCAGATGGTCTGGTAGCTGGTGCAGAGCAAAGTGGCTGCTCCTGCTCCTCGTCTTGCTCCTTGACTAATGCTGCAGAAAAATGGACATGGATGAAGAGAAGCAAAACAAGAACTAAGCATAATACAAAGAAGAAGAATTTGACAGAAACAAAAAGGACAGGACACAAACATTAATGGTCAGTATGATGTGGCACAATTTCTTAGGACAGGGTCTGGAAGGAGAAGAAAAGAATAAAAAAAAAAAAACAGTCAGTGGAGCAATATTTATATAAATGGCTAGGGAACACTTATGACATAAGACAATAATGAGGATATGACTGGCTGTATCCCTGTCATCAGAGTGCAAGACACTGGCACAGGTTATGAATAGCAGCCAGTGTATGTATGTAGTAGACAGTACTGCAAGGAAGAAATAATTGACTGAACAAATGCAATGTTCAGTGTTGTGGAAAACAAGGGCATGCAGAGGTGTCATATATGGTGTGGTAAATGCAGTGATATTTTACACAGGCTGGCACAGTACCATATATAGAATTCCTAAATATAGCAAAATGAGTAGGAAATAGACAACTAATTGCTACTATAAGAGCCCAAATTGAAAATAAGGTAAACTGCATTCATATATAGCCTCCTCAGAGTTGCCATGCTCACACTATTTCAGGGACAGCTGGCACAGAAAAGGATAGTGGCATGGCCACAAGTGCAGCACAAAATGGCAGTCTGACACCATGAATCAATAAAGTTGACATGCACTTGGTAATGTCAGGAATGACTGGCACAAGTGGAAGCAGTAGCACTGTTATAGTGGTGAGTATTCCCACCTGTCATGTGGGAGACTGGGGTTTAATTCCCTGACACGGAGTATGTAACATTTTGGGTGGCAGAGTGGGGCAGTAGTTAGCATTGTCACCTCACAACAAGAGGTTCTCTTTTTTGATTCTCAGCTGGGGTGCCCTCTCTGCAGAGTCTGCACGTCCTCCCTGCATTCATGTGAGTTTCCTCTGGGTGCTCCGGTTTCCTCCCAAATTAAAAAAACATGCACCTAGAGCATTTCTCCCCGGCCCTCCACTAAAAATAGGCTGTGTCCCAATCAGGGTTTCCCAGTAAGAAAATATTAAATAAATAAATAATGTAAAGTCATATGGCAGTCCTACAAGCAGTGAAGAAGTTTGCAGTCGTAAGCTTTTACACAATAATGCAATACTGAACAATGCTATAATAACCAGTTGAAGCAGAGATACAGATCTGCCAGCAAACAAACAGGTCTGGCATCAATACAGTTCACCCTGATGCCTGGAAAGTCTAGCTTGGCTCCTTTGGCAGGCAAGCTGATTTTATGCACTCTTCTTCTCAACTATAAAAAAATCCATGTATAAGCAAAGCATACCAATGGACATCAGAAACAGCCTATACCTATACATTAAGGTTTACTGTAATATAAGTCAGTAGAAATTAAACTTTACTGTAAAACTTTGATTGTTACTCCCTACTCTCTTCTTCCTATTGACACAGATGATCTGAGTGGTGCCTCTTTAGATCAATATATTTGTACTGACACTGCTCACCAGAGCAGTTGATGCCTGTGGCATCACACACTGCCCTAACAAGGGAGTAGTTCATGGTTGCCCCCTAGCAGAAAATCCCTGTGCTGTGTTTGCAACAGTTGCTGAAAGATTTTAGTCTCCCTGATGCACCATGTAGAAACCCATCCACACACTCAGATCCTGTAAAGGCCATATTCATTTGATGCCAAAAGTGAAAATGATAGCTGCTATGCATCACACTGACAGGCAGTACAGTAGAGCAATGCCCATCTGTGTTAGTGTAATGCATGTGGTTAGTAGTATGAGCCAGGGTAACAGCTCTCCAGCCATACTCCACCAGTATACACATCCTACATGACTGGTTTGCCTGAACATGCCCATGGCAGGAAGCTGGACAGTGTGATGACCATAGTCATTACCATGCTACAAATGTGTGGTAACAGAGGCTGGCTACAGTGTCGCACACAGACACACACACACACACACACACACACACACACACACACACACACACACACACACACACACACACACACACACACACACACACACACACACACACACACACACACACACACACACACACACACACACACACAGACACACACACACACACAGACACACACACACACACATGTGCACAAGAAAGACCAGACATAAGTGTTAAAAAGGGATGATAATGCATTGTCTTACTAGTATAATAACAAAATCATTGCATTAAATTAGCACATTAGTATGTTACAAACTAATAGTAGTGTGAAAAACAGCATGGCTACTGTACCAGAAGTGAATATGCGAGGGAAATGGATAGACTATAATAACTAGAGGATATTGCAGAAAAAGAATTATAGGAACATTGACAGCATACATGAGTACTGGTAATATGCTCTCCATTGTAGGTGGGTGAGTGGCTTCCACACCATACTGGACACTGAGTGCTAATACTGCAGTGGTCCTAGGAGGAATATATAAGACTGGGGTGGGAGTGACACCACAGTTAGGGCAGTGAACAGACAGAAAATGTTGCAGTTCTGGGGTTGTCCAAACAGCAAGACCACATGAAACAGGCAGAAAAGTCACTCTTCTGGTTTTGATGGTTTTAGCCATACAGATCTCACGGTTCAAGCATGACAGGTTGTAGTCCTTTGAAGAGAAAACTGCAGACCATAGGGAAAAGGCATAATAGCTAACATGGGAAAAAGGCATAATAGCTAACATACTTGTAGAGGCTGGAGATCTATAGAGAGAGTACAAGGAGGCTAACAACTTGGAAATGGATGCTGAGTCTACAGTTCTATGGTAAAGACTGTGCGGTAGCTAACAAAGTGAGGGCCATATATATGGACTGTCTTAGCTGGTGACATAGGATCACTGGATGGCTCAGTGGTGCAGCAGTAGTATTGTCGCCTCACAGCAAGAGGTTCTCCAGTTTGATTCTTGGCTGGAGTGCCTTCTGTGTGAAGTCTGCATGTCCTTCCTACATTCGTGTGGGTTTTCTCTGGGTACTCCAGTTTCCTCCCACTTTACAAAGACATGCACCTAAAGTGTTTCCCCCCAGGCCTCCACTGAAAATTGGCTTGTTTCAAGTCGGACTTTCCCAGTAAACAAATGTTAAATAAAATAAATAGGATCATAGGAGGTTAATAGGCTAATGGTCCTAGGGGTCTTACAAGCCTAGCCAAGTAAACTCTTGTTCCCAAGAGTGTCTGTTACAGGTAGACACCGATCAGCACCTACTACCCATATCTAAGAGAGACACAGGTAGAATCCCCTGTGCAAATTTACAGTTTCCCATCCAGTCATCCAAATTACACTAGGGTCAACAAGGGGCTCTGCTTAACATGGATTGGATGTCTGTTCCAGAAATGAAGTAACCTCTGTGAGATAGATCTGTTCCTCCAGCAAGTTCTGTTGATGTCACATGCCAGGTTAAGGCGCCTTGAGAGTGTGACACGTATACCATTTGAGAATATGTAGCATTTTCCTTAATGCAAGGACATATATTTCCTTATATGTAAGACACAGGTTACCTCTGAGCAGTCTTTATGACACAGAGCAAATCAACAGTGATTTCAGTCTGTCTGCGTATGATGCCCTGGAGACCTTGAATTTTCTTTGTAAGAAACCTTGTCAGTCTCTCCAATTGCTGCAAGTGCTTGTAGAGGTATATACCAAAGGTAGTATTATACTCTGTTATTGGCCTGATGAGGGAAGAGTACAGGGGGGTTAGTCTGGAGGCAGTGCCCTTACTTATAAGGTGAGCAACATAGAATGCTCTTCTTACTACTGTGGAGACATGGTGATCAAAGGTAAGGTTGCTATCACCCTGCTGTGAAAAACTGAGGGGCTGCCTGTGGAGCCAGATAGGATTTTGTAGATAATTCTATGTCATTGTAAATATTAATATAATCCACAGGCTTGTTTTACAAATGTAAAGAGAAATATATGTTATGATTAAACTATATGTTGTACTGAGCTTCAAAATGTAACCACAGTGCACCCTGCTGGAAGAAAGCTTTAAGTAAAGAATTTTACAGCTGTGTTTGATCTCAAGCTCGGAAACAGGATGTCTGAGCTAGCAAATTCTTTTTATTGTTTTAAGACAGAGATAATTACTAGATTTTACATGTCAAGTGTTCTTTATTGCTGTGGTTTCCTGGCGGGTGCAAGATTTCAAAGATATGTTAAATTTTGAGTTCTGTGAGCCTGGAAAACTTCAGCAGAGGTGTCAAGAATGGTGTAATATAGCAATAACCCATGCCTGGGTGTGGGTAATGCTGGATTTACTCACGGTTGGCGTGGTTTGGTCACGAGGGCGAAGCCCGAGTGGCCAGACAAAGCCAATCGTGGGTAAATCCAGCATTACTCACACCCAAAAGTGGGTTATTGCTATTATACAATGACATTATTTAAGAAAAAAAATAATTACTTTTCTTAAATAATGGCATTGTATAATGCCTCCTTGCTGCCCTTCCACAGCTGTCTGGTATTCTGCAGCAGTTCTGATATACTGCGCATGCGTATGCCTACACAGTACATCAGAACTGTGGGCAAAAGCAATGGACAAAGCAAGATCTCCGTTGCTTTTTACAAACTGTTTTTGCTATGTTAAACGGGTTTAACATAGCGAGACAGCTTTAAAAAAAGCAACGGAGAATCTCCATTGCTTTTTTTTAAAGCTGTCTCGGTATGTTAAACCCATTTAACATAGCGAGACAGTTTTGAAAAAAGCAACAGAGAAAGCAAGATCTCCGTTGCTTTTTACAAACTGTTTTGCTATGTTAAATGGGTTTAACATAGCGAGACAGCTTTAAAAAAAGCAACGGAGAATCTCCATTGCTTTTTTTAAAGCTGTCTCGGTATGTTAAATCCATTTAACATAGCGAGACAGTTTTGAAAAAAGCAACGGAGAAAACAAGATCTCCGTTGCTTTTTACAAACTGTCTCACTACGTTAAAGGAGTTTAACATAGCGAGACATCTTTAGAAAAGCAACAGAGAATCTCCGGTGCTTTTTTTAAAGCTGTCTCGCTATGTTAAACTCGTTTAACATAGCAAAACAGTGAGAAAAAAAGTTATAGTAATGGAAAAAGTCTGGGCGACCGGACCTTTTTCCATTACTATAACACTGATTTACAACATGCATGCTGACCAATCAGCGTACACGTTTTTGAATGTTAATGGGGGGGAGTTGTATAATCTGAAATGACTCAGCAGTACTGTGTATTATCAATTTAAGACTTTCTCAGAGAGAAAAAGATTGAGTATTTTGTATCTTGTCTTGGATCTAGTAAGAACTTCCACTCACCAGCACTTGCTTGCTCTGTATGTAAGTAGTATGTAGAACTTAGTATTTCTCTTAGAGATAGATAAGAATATAGCCAGATTAGTCTAGCTGTTTTCTATATTTATGTCAGATTATCCTACAATATTGTTTTAAAGCATTTTCCTGTGATTTCTGAACTCTTTATTGTCATTGTGCTGACTTGATGAGTATTGTCTTGTGTTTTTATTACTTATTATTAAATATTTTAAACCTTTCGACTGTGGCTGTTTTGTGTAAAGATAATTTAAGCTCTTAGAGTACTTTGCATGTATTTGGTGATACTGTACTAAGCCACTCTAGAGCAACCTTAGCCCTGGGTCACACTTACTATTTGGATAACAGTAATATTACACAGTGGAATTGGTCACCCTTTGGGAAGGGCCTTATAGTAGCTGATAAGTAGGGGTTCTGGTGGCAGTGGATTACTACCTTATAGCCTGGAGAGAAGGGGGCATATCTAGTGAACCTGTGCCCTTCCCCAGGATTGTCTGTGTGTTTGTATATAAATCAAATCTCAAAGTGTTTGTGTGTGTGTGTTAGCTACTTGGGCAGGGACACCAAGCACTGATTGGACAGAGAGACTACTGGGAGGACTTGGCTTGGAACCCTGGCTAAGGACTCCACTCTATAGCTGTGCCAGTGGGGAAGTCTTATTAGGGATCTGGAGAGAAAGGGAGAAACCAGCCCCAGACTGATTGTGATCTCTGTGTGCTCTTAAGGGAAATTGTGTGTGTACTTGTTATCCTCCCAATGTGCACGCCCCTCATTGGTGCTAGTGGTGAGGATTGAGGCTCCTTGATTACTGGGCCAATGCACGGGCATCGCATATTAATTGTTTGGCAGTAGTGGGATATGCACATCAAATATTAATTGTTTGATTGTGGTGAGTTGGCCACATCACATATTAATTGGCTTGTAGTGATGTAGACATTGAATTCCTGTAGCTTTTGTACAGTGATCACTGAAGCTGTTTTTGTACTCTATGCAGTGAACATTCAAAGTTCAGGTCACAATTGTTTTATTTCTTTTGTTAGCTTAGTCAGGGAGAGCAGGCAAGCATGTCAGCAGAAGAGTATGGCAAGCTGACAAGGAGACATTTGGCTGAGATGTGCCAGGCTAAAGGACTGGTGCATGGAATCCTGACTAAAGCAGACGTGATTGCAGCTTTAGTCACAGCTGCATCAGAGAATAGCCACCAGGAGGACAATCCAACTTGCTGTGGGGGATGTACAACACTCAGAGAATGGACAGTTCAACCTTTCTGCAGAAGGCTTAAAATCCATCTGGAGCTAAAGAGACTTGAGTTGGAGGCCAGGCGTTTGGAAATAGAAGCTGAGGAGAAGGAAAGGCAGAGGCAACATGAAAAGAATATGCTGACTCTTTTCCAGAGTCATGGAGGTAATGGGAAGGGAGTAACCAGACCCCAGAAGCACAAAAGGTCAGTAAATTTCTTCCACAATTTACAGAGGGGGATAATTTTGATAGTTTCATTCATATGTTTGAGAGGGTATGTAAACAGTATGATGTTGACCAAAGGCTCTGGGTATGGTTCCTGACCCCCTTACTCCATGGTAAAGCTGTAATAGTGTTGTCTAAACTATCTGATAGTGAATTTTTTAATTATACCGCAGTTAAGAATTGTTTGCTAGAGTTTTTTAAGCTAACACCTGAAGCTTATAGGAAAAAGGTTTATGAGCATAGACGCAAGGCAGATGAAAGTATGTGTGAATATGTTGCTGAACCTAAGCACTTATTTCCATAGGTGGGTGAGTGGATGTCAGGTCAACATTTTTGAAGGGTTGGCAGACCTTTTGGTGAGGGAACAAGCCCTTAGCACTTTGCCTGAGGACATGAGGATCTGGTTAGCTGATAGACAATGTGCTTCTTCAGATGAGTTGGGGAAGAAGGGAGACCTATACCTAGCAAGCAAGGCATCACTGCACAGGAAAGGGACACCCAGTGCTGCTCATGGGTCTAAAGGAACCCATGGTGGGCAGTCCAGACTGCCCCAACAGACTCTGCCAGTAGCATGGGAAGCCACTAGTCAAGGTACACATCCAGGACCTAGGGTTAAATGTTTTGAATACAACCAGTGGGGCCATGTAGCATATAGATGTCCACGGAGGCAAGGTGGGGAACCAAAGGTGAGGGAAAGCCAGTAAGATGAAATGACAAAATGCCAATAGTAGGTTGTCTTGAGACAGCAGGGGTACAAAGCTACTGTCCTGCAGATGTCCTGATAGGGAAGGATTTTAATAATGCAGTACCATGTGTTAATGCAGTTACATGCAGTCAGGCTAGGAGACAAGCATGTGGGTCTGGTAGCCTGGGGGAGACCCAGTCAGTCCGCATACTTGCAGCCAGGACTGGTGAGGTGGTTACTTCAGGGAGGAAGCTAACCTGTAACAGTGAGACTGAAGGTGAGCCACAGCTGCTTGTGGGTACTAATGGTCCCTTGGTCAGAGTGACTGCAAAGGTAGAGGTGAGTAGCAGTACCCAAGCTGACAGTGAGGCACCACTGTCTGAGGTTGCCAGACTTCCTGTGGAAGGAGAGCTGGGAAGGGTTACAAAGAGAGAGTTGAGACAGGCTCAGCTCTCAGACCCTACATTACAAGGCCTGAGGCAGGTAGCTAGTGAGGCACCTGAATTTCAAAGGAAGGGGGAATCTGTATACTGGGACAAAGGGTTACTATACAGAGAGTGGACCCCTGAGGTAGGGCTAGAAGGTGAGAAAATACAGCAGTTGGTAGTATCTAGAGCTTACCATCTGGCACTTCTGGCTGTAGCCTATGCTATTCCTTTTGCAGATCATATGGTCATAAAACGTACAAAGAGATGTATTATGCAGACATTCTATTGGCCTGGAATTTCCAGAGATGTAACAGGGTACTGCAGGACCTGTGAGCAGTGCCAAAAGGTAGGCACAGCAGGAGGCAAGGTGAGAGATCTTTTGATGTCTTTGCCTGTGATTGAGGAGCCATTTCAGAGAGTAGCTATGGATATTGTGCGGCCTCTGAGTACCCCAAGTTCCACAGGGAAAAGTATATCCTAGTGGTAGTAGATTATGCTACAAGATACCCTGAGGCAGTGGCTTTGTCCTCCATTGAGGCGGAAAAGATGGCAAATGCTTTGTTAGAGGTTTTCAGCAGGGTAGGTTTCCCAAAAGAAATACTGACTGATAGATGTGCCTATTTCATGTCAGACCTACTGACTTATCGGTGGAAGTACTGTGTGGTGAAGCACCTAAAGACCACCCCTTACCATTCCCAGACTAACTTGGTCCAAACCTCATACCTTTGTGCCTCACTATAAGTTCAACATTGTATCCAGGAGCAGAGCATCCTTTAGCTCTATGGTACTTCAGCATATCCTTCCATAAGGGCCACCCAAGGAGTTACGTAGCTGGGGTCTCTGACCCATCAGTGAAGAAGAATGAAATGGACAACATCAAATTTGGAAGTTATGCCCTTAGTATAACCTGGCATCTTTGTTGTCCAGTTTCATTCTTCTTCATGCTCTGCCCATCCTTCACCAGCCTAATCTGCTTAGAGAGAGCTAGAGGGATTAGGAACCCAACGTTTCCTAGACTGAGCTCCAGATTATGGCTATTTTCCATTGTATTCCTTTATAAATGTATATAAATGGACATAATCTTCTATGATAAACTGTTTATAGAGCAGCAAACTCGATCTGAGGAGTTAGGGCAAATGTGACGCATTATGGGAGAGGGAAGAGCTTGAGACTTGGATCATAGTGTTATAAAGTGGCCAAATTGGATCCAATATCAGATCCTAGGACCCATCAGTGTGGAAGAATGAAGATGGACAACACAGATGCCAAAGTTATGGTAAGTACATAACTTCTAATTTCTATAACCAACCTTGAATTATTTTTTAAAACAATTTTGCACCTTTTCAAGCTTATTCATTTACTGTACTGAATAAGTATAAAACCAATTTCCATATTCCAAAATGGGTCACATTATGGCATAGTATAATGAAATCCTAACTGCCTCAACTCTTGAAGATATAGGTTCATAGGTTGGTACTTGGCTATTGGCCCTAGGGCCTATAGAAACCTAGCCATAACAATTCCCTGGCTATTTCTTCCCACACTATTTACTTCCCTGGACCCCTGTCTAGCAGGGCGACTGACGTGATCCCTGGGATGTATTTCCTTTCTCCCATCCAATCATCAAGGTTCCTTATGAAGACGGCCAAAGAGGTGCTCTGCTTGACATGTATGGGCAGTCTATTCCAGAGTCTGTGGAGTCTCTGGGTCAGCAACCTATCCTTCCAACATGTTTTGCTCATTGTGATGTCAAGGTTTAGATCCCTGGAGCATGTGGCTCTTAGGGATTGGGATTTCTTTAAGTGTAGCATGTCCAACAGCTCTGGGTTTGACATGGCCTTGTATGTTAAGCAGAGATTGCCTCAGAGTAGACGATATGCGACAGAGTATAGCTGGAGTTTTTTAAGGCGGTCAGCATAGGGCATCTGCTTTAGGCATGTGATCCTTTTAGTGAGGTATTTCTGCGGCCTTTCCAGTTGTTGCAAATGTCTTGAGAGGTACATACCAAATGGGGCATTGTATTCTATAATGGGTCTAATGAGGGATGAGTACAGTGGGACAATGACCTCCTTTTTTTCTGGATGAAAAGCCCTTAGTGATGAGGTGTGCCACATAGAAGGATTTCCTGACTGTTGTGGCGATGTGGTTATTGAAGGTGAGACCACTGTCCACCTGTGTCCCTAAATCTTTTATAACACTTTCAGTTTTTAGTGTACTGCCACCTATGTGGTAATTCATGGGTACAAGTTTTTTTCCCAAAGGGGATAACTATACATTTTTTGGCGTTGAGCTTGAGCCCATAGTTCTGGCACCAAGCATCTGTTTCTGTAAGGCCCTTTTGTAGAGTATCAACATCATTTGGGGATTCAGTAATGGATCCCAGTTTGCAGTCATCTGCGAACTTTGTTAGCCAGACTCCCTTAGTGTTGGCCTGTACTTCAGAGAAGTAAATGCCAAACAAGAGAGATACCAGGACTGAACCCTGAGGTACTCCACTTGTCTGGAGCTGGATTTGGAGTGAGCTACTTTTACAGTGTGGGTTCTGTCAGTAAGCCAGTTGGCAACCCATCGAGTGATGTAGGGATTAATGCCCAGCTTAGTAAGTTTATCTAAGATTCCAGAGTGGGGGATGGTGTCAAAGGCCTTGGCGAGGCCCAGATAGGCTGTGTGGACTGCCTTACCCTCGTCCACGGCTCTGGAGACTGATTTGAAGAAGTCATTCAGGTTCAGGAGACAAGATCGGCCCTTCACGAACCCAAACTGGGTGGGGTCCAGTGTTTTAAGGTTGACAATGTCTTTGTTTATAAGTTCCATGATAATTTGTTCCATGGCCTTGCAGATCAAGCTCGTCAGACTGATGGGGTGGTAGCTCCCAGGATCCAAGGTGGATTCCCCCTTGTGGAGTGGGATAACTGTAGCTCTGCGCCACTCAGTGGGCATAAAGCTTGAGGTGAGGGTATGATTAAACATGATACTTAGGTGAGGTGCCAGTTCATTTTGTAGTTCATGTAGTACACAGCCCGGGATGTCATCTGGTCCCATGGATGCTGTGTTCTTAGCTTTGGAGAGTGTGTTTTTTTACCTGTATGGCTGTTATTACCAGAATTTGGCAATCTTCCAATATTGAGATGGGCCATTTAGGAGGTGAGAGGGGGGTGAAGTTGGCACTAAATCGATCTGCCAGGATATTGGCAATATCCTTGGGATCAGTATATTAAATGCCATTCTGTTGCACCTCAGAGCAGATCTGAGCATTGCCATTTAGATTCTTTTCATAGTTATAGAATGCCTTGTGGTTGTCTTTGGAATCTTTGGCAATTTTATTTTCGTAACTAGCTTTGGATGATTTTTTGAGGGATCTCAACTTCTTACTGAGGCTGGTAAGGGAGTTTTTTGCATCCTGAGATTTTCCTCTTTTCTGCAACAGTTTCTTCCTTTTGTTGTAAAGTTTGTTTATGGCAGGGGACCACCAGATTGGCTTCCTTTTTTTGGAGGACAGCATCTTGGCTCTATTTGGGATGGAACGATTCATGCATGAGTGGATGTGCTCGTACAGTGCCTTAGTGTAGGACTCAGCAGTCGAACTTTCAGTTCCTGTCTGCATGGGTGTCATGAAGTTTGTAACTTCTGACTTGAGTAGCATGAAGTTGGCTTTGGAGAAGTTTTTTATGGAGGTTTCCTTACTAGGGGGGTGGGGGTGGGATGTGGATGTTAAGTGTGATTAGCTTATGGTCTGATCTGACCAATGAGGGGGTGACCATAGGTGTGGAGCATCGATTTCCCATGTTGGTAATGACCAGGTCTAGGATATTGGAGCCCCTGGTGGGACTATGGATTAGTTGATCC